>NC_068939.1:164527624-164572968 GCF_016801865.2 Culex pipiens pallens | reverse complement strand
TCTCTGCGTATAAATCTTCGATATGATATCTCGGTTCATAATACTTTGCTCCAGCCACGTCGTGCGTACTTTATGGATGGTCCCTTAACGGTGAAGCTTATTGTTGGGCACAATGACACTTCGAACATGAGGAGATTTTTTTAAAAAGGTCTCATAAACACAATTTTGTAAGAGCACACTTTTTTTCAATCGGATTTCAATGCAACAAAATATACATTTTCAACTATTAATAAAATAAATTAGGTATTTTGGTTTACCATGGCTGAGATATAGCTTTTTGAAGTTAACGGTTGTCACAATAGGGTGACAATAAAAAAAAGTCAACCTCAGGGATACCCCCTGATTCGATTTCTTAGGCAAAAATAAGTAACTGTGAAAATTTTGAGAGAAATCGGTTAAGCTTTTAGGGTCCACATACTGCCCCTGATCGCATAAATGTCCTATATGCATTTTCGTCGCCTTTGTGCTATTGATGAAATTTGGTTCAAATCGTGTGCTCTTTCAAAATGAGAGTTTTTTTTTTAAGGTCCTATAAACATATGAAACACAATAGCGTATAGGACATTTTTTTTTTTTTTTGGGAGGGTGGTCCAGCCGCACATCGTTGATGTTGAAACCTCTAAACTGGGCCCTTGTCCTGTCACGTCCGTCGGTAGTCTTGTCGTACATTACAACTAGAATCAGATCTGCCAATGAATTAGTACACTTCGACCAAATAAACACTGACGCTGTATGGATCTGACTCTAGAATAAATGCACAGTTGTGTGTTATTCATAAGTCCAACTTATTCAATTATTCATGTAAGTCCAAATATTCATTTGCTAACTACTTTGGATTGAAAATCTAAACTTTAATCTAAAATCCTCTAAACTTAATGTTCAAAAGTAAACGTTCCTTTAACTGTTGTAGAACTACTTCTATCAAAAAAACAATAAAAATTTGTGAACTGATATACATTTAGGATAGAAATCGCGATTTGAAAAAGAAATGACCATTTACGTCAAAAGATCCGTAGTTCCTCGATTCGCAACAATGGTCAATACAACCATAATCCAAAAACCGTTAGTTCAACAGATCAACGAATTTTGTCCGATATCATTTCACTATTGATTGATCGAGACTCTATGGAAATTTTGACAAATCAGAATGGTTTTTAGACTACTTGAATGAAAATCACCGATTCTGATAGAATTACTAAATTCACTGTTACTAATTTTGTCCCTAAATAACTAAAGGCAAAGTATAAAAAGTTGATATTTATAGTTAAAATCCTAAATTCTACAAACACTATTTTTTTAAACCCGCATCCTAACCTGACACCCACATTAAGATAGGGAAAAATCACATATGTAGCGGTTCATTGTACAAATGTGATATTTCCACTATCAGAGAACCTCCTTGTCTCGATGACAGCTTACCGGCCATCGATTAAGCCCTGAGACTACGCCAAAGTGGGTTCTCGCAGCATGAAGTGGTGTCCATGTGTAAAAATGGAAGCTTCAGCAATATACTGAACACTTCGATTTTAATTCCACATCGAATCAAATCATACTCTTTGCCAAACAAGCATCAAACCTATGACACTCATTATGACAAAGCCCAGGGAACTAAATGCAAATTCGCAATTCGCAATTTTCAGTGTAAGAACGGGCCTTGACCGATCTTATGCTCTAGGTTCCCGACGAACACGCACTGCCCTTACACCTACATCTCACCCTTGCTCTGAGTCAGTACGAGCAGCACGCTAGAACACGCTTTGAGTGTTCGTGCCAGGCATGCACACCTTCTTTTCCGGTTACGCATTTTAACTCGGCCGGGGGTGGTACATTACGTAGGGTTTGATGTAAGTATAAGCGCCTAACCATTTATAGTGTGCCTATCAACTTTCAACAAAGCAAAAACTGTTTTATTTTAGTTTGAATTCAAAAACTAATTGTTATTTACTGTGTACTGTTTTCTCCTGAAATCTTCCCTAATGTTGAATCGTGTTAATCTGTTGCTATTTCTTCTGTCGCGGTGTTTTGTTACAATGTTTTGGACCTAAGCATGTTATTCAAAAGTTTACCAAAAGTACAATAATTTTATGTGTGTGATCATTCAATATATTAAGTAAGGACTCGAACCATACTTGTTTGAAGAAAAGGGCGTAGATTTAAACAAAAGACAATAAAGGAAAGCTAACTACATAAAGTTCGATACTGAAAGAATAATTGTAGTTTGAAGGAAAGAAGAGTAGGAGCCGATGAAAATTACATTTTAATAAATAAATAAGAAAATGGGTAAAGGAAAGATCAATGTTAAACAGAAGTTAAAATCGTTCGCATATTAAGGGAAACTGGTTTTGTTAGGGAAAACACGTTTCAGTATTTATTGGGAAATGAGAGCAGAAGAGTAGAAAGATGAGTGAAGCAAAATTAAAGTACAGTACTTATTCGATAACTGAGCTTGTTTGACTGGACTACTTGGGCTGTAGCCCACTTAAAAAGCAGACAAATGTAAAATAACCAAACAAACCGGAATGATTCAGCAAATTAGAAATCATATTTAAGTTTTAATTAAATGTTAAGTCAAAATTAAAGGTGAGCTCTGAAAGAAATTTAAGCAACCATCATTTTACATTTGTAGAGAAAATGTTATGCATCGGTCCCCTCGTCATCAGCCCAGTTTGCGAGCAACATTCGGTAACTGTGCTACATTCTCAGCCAAGTTACCGAACAAGTACTGTTGTTGGAAATGTGCAGAAGAAAAACCCCGTGCTGCGATGTTCTAGGTACATCCACAACAGTTCGTTCAACATGCTGTGAATCAAAACAATACCTTCTACAATCACAAATTACTTCCCTTTCCCACATTGCCACTTTATAATGTAGTCCATGCTCTGCAAAGAAAGGGATGTTAGTAAAAAAACTATAAAATATCGATACAGTTACTTTCGTGAACCTGAGTGACATCAGGGTTTCTAATGTTGTTGCTGTTGTCTCCAGTGTGATAATATCACTCCAAAGTGGTTGTCGTGGTGCAATCGTTCTCCAACCGCAGGCCCAGACACGACATGAAAATGGAAACAAACAAAAACAAAACAAAACAAAACAAAAAGATGCATTAGTATAAGAAAATAAGAGAAACGAAAGATCATGCAATCAAAATAAAATGGTGGATAGTAAACAGAAGCCGAATTAGAAAATCAGTTATACATAATACAGAAATAGAAGATAGATAGTAGCTGAAAGTGGAAAGAAGAGAAACCCCGTATTGCGATGTATCAGGTACATCCACAACAGTTAACTCAACATGCTGTGAATCAAAACAATACCGTCTACAATCTTCCCTTCCCACATTGCGCATCCCTTTCTTTTGGCCGTCTCTACTCTGACCCTCGCTGGTCAAAGGTTTACGAGTTCGTTTCCACAGGCCACCAGCAAGGTCACGTGTTGTCATCATGATGACGAAACCAAGCCAACGTGGAGGTAAGAAAATGGGTAACTTGCAAGGAACCAGAGCAGCTGTTTTGACCAAGGTCTAGGTCAGCTAACAGCACTACGGGTGTAGTTCCGCTCCTTCCAGGATGTTCCTCACCGGGTGTCAACCGAAAAGGTATCATTTCACCCTTGGCCTGCAAGCCCAGGGAACTAAATGCAAAGTATAAAAAGTTGATATTTATAGTTAAAATCCTAAATTCTACAAAAACTAAATTTTTAAAAACCCGCATCCTAACCTGACACCCACATTAAGATAGGGAAAAAACACATATGTAGCGGTTCATTGTACAAATGTGATATTTCCACTATCGGAGAACCTCCTTGTCTCGATGACAGCTTTCCGGCCATCGATTAAGCCCTGAGACTGCGCCAAAGTGGGTTCTCGCAGCATGAAGTGGTGTCCATGTCCAGAGTTTTTTTTGAAAAGGTCCTATAAGCTATTGTCTTTCATATGTTTATAGGACCTAATCAAAAAAATGTCAAGATGTGTAAAAATGGAAGCTTCAGCTCCATTTGAAGATTCGACCTCGGGTTGCTGAGATACAGCCGCTTTAAGAAAAAGAAACACGAAAATTGAAGTTTTCTAAGTCTCACCAAAACAACCCACCATTTTCTAATGTCGATATCTCAGCAACTAATGGTCCGATTTTCAATGTTAAAACATGAAACATTCGTGAAATTTTCCGATCTTTTCGAAAAAAATATTTTAATTTAATCAAGACTAACATTTTAAAAGGGCCAAACATTGAATATTATGTTAGTCTTGTTTTAATTTTTTTCAAAATATTTTTTTCGAAAAGATTGGAAAATTTTACGAATGTTTCATGTTTTAACATTGAAAATCGGACCATTAGTTGCTAAGATATCGACATTAGAAAATGGTGGGTTGTTTTGGTGAGACTTAGAAAACTTCAATTTTCGTGTTTCTTTTTCTTAAAGCGGCTGTATCTCAGCAACCCGAGGTCCAATCTTCAATGTCTCTTAGACAATTTTATAGCAAATTTTCTGAACTTTTCAAAAAAAATATTTTTAGAAGTGGTCGCTCATGGTCACTATTTTTAAAAATCGAAAAACTGCAAATATTTTGCTAAAATCAAACTTTCGGTGGCTATATCTTGAAAACGAAGCCCTTTATCAAAAAAATTGTAAAGTAGTTTTCGATTGCAAATTCAATTTTGCATTAAAAAATAACTTCAAATTTGTTTTTGCATGAAATTTGGATTTTTTTCCAAAAATCACTATTTTTCAAAAATTCATAACTTGGCGGCAGATTTTTTGACCATGTTTCTCTATAGCTCAAAAGTTGCGGATTTTAGTCCCCTAAAACATATCAAAAAATCTCGAAAATCAAAAAATACGTATTTTGGGAAATTGAGTTTTAGTGAAAAAAAAGTTGATAAAAAAATCTGCAATTTTTTTTTCCGTGTACCTATTTTTTTCTCAATTGTCCTCAACAATACCTACAACTTTGCCGAAGACACCAAATTGATCAGAAAATTAACTCAAAAGTTACAGCTGTTTGAATATGTATGTACAATTTTTGTATTGACAGCTGCCAAAATTGTATGGAGACTTGTATGGGTGAACCAATGACACAAAATAGCTTATTTGGTCATAGGGAAGGCCCCCACAAAGTTTGAGTCAAATCAAAAAATACAAAAAATAAAAATGGTCGAAATCGGTTGATTTCGTAGAGAGTTGCTCATTTAATTTTCCCTTCTTTAAAGAAAGACAAAATCCACATTAAAGGGAAAATTCAATTTATGTCAAGTCGAAACAGTTTTCACTACTATAGAGAAGGGAAAATTTGACTTTAAAGGGAAAATTCAACTTTTTTCAGCAGTTAAAACAAGTCATGAGAGTATTTGCGTCTTTAAAGAAGGAAAAAATTAACTTTTGTCAGCAGCATATCAAAAAGACGAAATCTTAACACTTAACACATCAAAACTGAATACTTTTTGAAATAAATAGTACATTACGTAATACAGTCGACTCTCTGGCTGTCGATCTTCTCGGTATCAATATTGCTCCATGTACCGATGAATTCTTCAGTCCCTTCAAACAGCATACCTCGATTGTCTTTATTCCTCGATATTTTCTCTTGCTTGAAGGATCTCTTCCTCGACGGTCCCTTGGATTCTAGTTGCTTTAAATATCTATCCCGGTTGTCAATAATTTCACTTTCTCACGGCTTGCATAGACATTTTTCTTTGAGAAACGAAGCTTCGAAGGGTGTTTGACATTTTTGCAATCGAGTCTTCATTTTGCATCGTTCTGTAAACTGATGCTTCTCTTCCTCGACAACCAGATAGTCGACTGTAAATAAACTTTTCTGGGGAATGGACCATTCTAGTTAATGGGATTCTGGAGAATGGATCAATTTGGGGAATGAGATATAATGATGCTTTCTACAACCGCAAAGGATTTGAAATGAATTTATAAATCAATCAAAAAAATCACGACCCTTTTTGACAGATAAGATCCATAGTTGATCTATATTTAAAAAAATGTTGTCTTGTCAATTGCATCAAATGAAAAAAATAAATATATCAGACATGGTTTCTAATCGTGTTTTTACATAATAATTTGCATAGGGCTTTAGGACTCTATTAATGTTTCTAAAAAGCGTTTTCATCCGAATTTTGCAAAATAAATTGTTTACATAGTGGTAAATCGGAGGATTCAATAAAAACTAAAAATTGGGTCCTAAAATGAAGCTTAGATTGCTGATATTATTGTTTACAACGATAAAGCTTATTTTTCTGAGTACAATGACCCTTTGTACGACCACAAAGAGTTTAAAATGGATTTTTAAATCAATTTTGAAAAATGAACCTCGCGGTCCTTCTTGACAGAAAAGGTCCTACTTGACAGCTCTTTCCAAGGGAACCATAGTTGATCCATCGAAAAAATGTTGTCTTGCCAATATTTTTTTTTGCCTTAAAATGAAAAAAAAAATGATCAGGAATGGTTTTTAATTGTGTTTTTTACCATTGTACATAAAAATTTATATAGGGCTTTAGTACCCAATTGTGGAACATAGTTTACAAAGTTTAGTTGTTGAGACGAGCGAGGAATAAAAAAAAAAGATAATATTTTAAACTTTTGGATGGGTTGCAAACAATTCCTTAAAATCTGGCAGCCCTGCCCCCCTTCATCGACTTTGTAGAGAAAATGAAAATGTCGTCGTCGTCGCCGCCGTCATCATCGCAAAGTTTCAGTTTAGTGTATGTGTGTTTGCGGTGGTCCGTCACACCATCTCACTCACACACGCTTCAGTCCCACCGGTGTCTCCCCACTCGCCCCATCTCCCTCTCTCTTACGCAAATTGAATACTTACACTGCACGTTCTCTCTCACTCCTATTTTTTCTCTCCTTTTCTCACTCTCACTACTGCTGCTGCTTGTGTTTGTGTGTTCGAAGCCGCGCGCTCGACTGACACACAAAAATAAGATGATGATCGTCTCTCACTCGCACTCACACAACTAGAGGATGGCTTCTTCTTGTTCTTTGTTTTCCTCTTGTTGCACCCACTGACTGCTGCTGCTGCTGGTCATCATCCAGGTTCTTCTTCTTTTGCGAGTCAGCCGGAACATTCTGACCGCGGGCGCCCCGCGCGGATTGTCCACGGACAAAGGTTGCCGGGTTTTTGTTCCTTTCGCTACTTTATGGAAAATAGTGGTCCCACTGGAAAATTCGCACGCGACCGACCCGAATTTGCTCTTCTTCTTGCTTTCTGCTGTGTTTGTCCTTGTTCTTCTCCTTCGCACACACACTCACACGCAGTGTGTTCACACTGACAGAAGAGGAAAAAAAAGTGTTGCACACACGCACGCACACACACACTTTTTTCGTCCAACTTTGTTCCGTCCGCGAAGAAAATTCCACTTTTTCCACACCCCGCGGAAAATCGCAATTTTCCGCAGTCCCGCGGAGGTTCACTCCGTCGCGGTGACACTCGAGATTCGCCCCCGGGAATATGGCCGGTAGAATCGAACCGCAGAACCGAGAATTTGAACCGAAATTTTCGACGAACGACCGACGGACCGAGGTGATGTTCGTGTGAGAGCTCTGCAACTTCTTTCTGCTGCTGCTGCTGTGTGTGACGGTGACGGGACACTCTACGAAGCAGGGTTGCCAGCACACAAAGACGACACACTGCGAAAGAGAGAAAGAAGCGAGAAGAAAGCGGCGTCAGGAAAATTTTCCTATAGGAAGTGGGAAGCAAGCGAGTTTTATTTGATTTAGGGGGGCTGCGATGAAATTGCGTTTTTTTTCCTCGCGGAGCGTGCGATGTAAAGGGGTTATGCTGAATATTTAAAAAATATTGAGGATTTTGAGTTGTTATTAATTTATACACGCTAATTTAGAAAAGTTTAAATCTGAGGACCGAGCCAAGTAGCTCAGAAAAGCTTAAATATGAAGACCAAGCCAAGTAGCCCAGTGGTAACGCTTCCGCCTCGTAAGCGGTAGATCGGGGTTCAAATCCCGGCTTGTTCCAACACAACTGGTGATCTTTTCCCTTCTGGATTCGATGGCTTAGTAAAGGGAAGGTAGTGTATCGTCACAAACTGGACCTTATCTAGACACCTTAGGAAGACAACCTATGGAATGTTAACATTAACCTTAACATGTTAACATTAAGTTGATTAATAACTGTCACTGAATCCGCTTTTATAAATGCCAACTCCGATACTCTTCACGGGTGTTCCTCTCAGGAACATGGAAAGATTTACTTAAATCTGAGTCATTCGCCCAAGCCGATCGTTAATTGCTCCTCATAAATTTCATTCTAATTGGGTCCTAAAATGAAGCTTAGATTGCTGATATTATTATTTACAGCCATAAAGCTTATTTTTCTGAGTACAACGACCCTTTCTACGACCACAAAAAGTTTAAAATAGATTTTTGAATCAATTTTGAAAAATTAACCTCGCGGTCCTTCTTGACAGAAAAGCTCCTACTTGACAGCTCGTTCCAAAGGGACCATAGTTGATCCCTCGAAAAAATGTTGTCTCGTCAAATATTATTTTTGCATTAAAATGAAAAAAAAAGTGATCAGAAATGGTTTTTAATCGTGTTTCTAACCGTTGTACATAAAAATTTACATAGGGCTTTAGTACCCAATTTGGATACAATCATGCAGAAAAATAGGGCATATTTCAATCAACAAAACATTTTGTTGATTTGAAAATCAAGATTTTGGTTGAATCAACGCTAAATGTCAATCTAATCAACGCTAAATGTCAAAGCAACTTTTTCAAAATAACATAAGATTTTTGTGGAATTGAGAAAATCAAGGTTTGTTTCAACGCAAAGCGGCGTTGATTATTTCCAACAAAAAAAATTGTTGAAGCAAACCTCGTACAGGCTGATCGTACAAAATATTTTTCTGCGTGATTAATTCAAAATTCAACTCTTCAGCACTTGTACAGAGCATATTCGTTAATTCGAATTTCGGTACTTTGAATGTCTGCTAATGCGAATGTTTGTTAATTCGATCGTAGCACGTGGTTTCAAGCTTTCGACAGCTGTCAGTGGTTCCAAATTTGTTCCGAATTCAAATTCACTCGTTCGAATGCAGTTCCATTCGAATTAGTGAATCCACTCTGTATCGAAATACTTTGCGATGGACACTCAAGGAGATTTTTTAGGTAATGAAATCAACGAAAAAATGATTCATCGGAGAAAGGATGCATATCGAGACAACTTGCATGAAGAGCATCGAAGTAAGGGCAAATTTACGAATTTAGTGTAGTTTGACTTATGCTTTTTTTGATGCACCTTAAAAAATATGTTTTTTCGACGACTTTTCCAGGGTGCAGGGCAGAATAGGCCACCTTAGAAATCAAGCCATTCAGTTTCATAAAACGTTTAAGGAAGATAAAACACGACTTAAGGGACCTTTTTTAACATAGTTTCCATGAAGTTAGACCACTTTTATAAAATTAATCTCTTATAAAACAAACATTTTTAAAAATAGTGTTAATATGTTGAAATAAGACTTTATTTTTGCAAATAATTCACAAACCCTACGAATTTTCATGATTTCGCGGACAGCGTGAAAATCGTGAAATTTTACACAGCAAATTCTGATGTTCGTTTTCAGTTAATATTTACTGAAAAATGCACTACTGAAATTTTCAGTTAGTTTTTCGCTGAACTTCAGTTAAAATTTGTATGGAGCTGTCAAAGTTTGCTGAAATTTCAGCAAAGTTTTCATTTAGTTTATTTCAGATTTTAGTAAATTTAACTGAATTCAGTAATGAGGGATTGGCGTGTAAGATTTTCTTGAAATTCCGTGAATTTTTCAATTTTCTCAAATCAACTCTATGAACTCTTTTCAACTTCTATTCATCTATAAAGACTTTTGAAGTAAATTTTATGAGTTTTCAATTGAAAAGCGTGATACGAATAACACTGACCTACAACAGTTGACAAAAATGACTGCGCAGGCTCAACTCTAGGGGAAGCACGAAGTTTGGGGTCTCCAGAAACACGTGCACTTTGAATTTTTCAATAATATTTAGACAGGGCCAAATGGTTTTTCTCCAAAGTTTATATGGAAAATTAGGGCGGTTAAAATTATGATTAAACAGACTTTACTGAAGTAACTTTTGTCCATTTTTGGTGGAGAGGTAGCTCATTAGGAGTACTTTCAGAATATTCAATAACCCAGAAAGTGTCAAAATGTACATGATTCCTTTTGAAATGTTACCGTCGATTCATATAAAATTCAAGCAAAACGTTGTAATAGGGCCGAAGCCGAAGTGTAAACAAAGAGTCTATCCTGCTCACGTCAGTTGATATTTACATTAGGAACGAGCAGAATAGACTCTTTGTTTACACTTCGGCTTCGACGCTATTACAATGCTTTGCTTGAATTGTTCCAACATTTACTAAGAAGAGAATGCTGCGAATACTTAAATGATGTTTACATAAATCAGTCAAAGTAAAAATCATATTCTCGGAATCATCAAGTTATCACAAGGATGATGTCTCAATCATTTGATTGTAGTTACTCAAAGTTTAATAGTCTGAACAAGTATATTGTACGAAGTTTTTGAAAGATTGCACAGATTTTTTAATCGAATTGATTTCCATTAGACTAGAGATAAATATTGAGAAAATTTATTGATGTTTAGAAAATCAATAATAGTTTATTAGTTTTTTTTTAGGAAACTAACTAAATTCTGTAATATTTTCATTCGCTGTAACAACAATTTGACTACTATTTTATATGAAAGGCATATAATCACAAAAGGAATTAAAAGATCCAAGCTTGGTTTATTCAAGATTAAATTAATAGTATTTTTGATATTTAAAACCACTTTTTAAGAACATTTAAGAGTTTTTCCTTTTCCATTTTTTTAACATTATTAGATTATTTGAAGTGACTCCCAGGGGAGGAAGTTTAAAAATACATTTTTTTTAATTATTAAATGATTTTCGCCTATTGATTTTAAATTTAGTTTATGAAAATGAGATGAAAGTCTTAAACAATATTTTGAATGAGCAAAATGTCGCAGAAAATTTAATTTATTTTAATCATTTTGGCTGGAAAAGATTTGATATAAAACTCAATAAATTGTAAAAAGAAAAAAAAAACCAAACAACCAGCGAAAACTTGTAAGCTATAGTTGCATCCCTTAGTCGAATATTGAAAAAGCAGTTCAATAACTGAATACGCATGACCTACATTTCGTTTCAAAATGTATATTGAGCCTTTCAATTAACCACGTGGAAACTTTTTCTGGAAATTAGGAAAAGTTTTCAATTTTGTCACGTTCAAATTTAGTTAAGATTTTTTTTTATGTTTATTGAAATAAAAAAATATAATTAAGCATAAAAAGTAGTTTTTGTATTATTAACATAAGATTTTCAGAGATATTTTTTCATTTTTCACTTTCCGTTAAATTTCCGTCAAATTTGATGTTTTGAAATTAGGGTCCCATGAAATTTATTTTTTTTTTGGCGTGAAAAATCACTTAACCTACAAATAAGCATCAAAACAACTATAAAATCAACAAATGTTGCATTAAACGTGATTTGTGAAGCTACCAAACACAAGGGCTTTTTTTACAGTGTGTTATTGTACGATCAGTTCCTAACCGGACTCGGCCTTAGAAACGACCGTCGAAATAGGCGGCGGGTCAGATGCGGGCATAACAATGTCAAAACCTCTCCCCCTGACTTCGTCCATAGTTTTTCTATTAATTTCATTTTTTTACACCAATTGGGAACCCCTAGGTCTATCCACGACCGTTTCCAATGACTGTGAGAAGATGCCAGAAAATCCAGCTACCAGCTAAATTCACAATACACATTTCAAAAAAATATTTTTTCAAGTGCAATTTTTAGGGCTTTTGGGACATCAGATTTCCTATCTCTTTCCAGCAAAAGTTTTTTGTCAGGCGACCTCTAGCTGGTTTTCTTTGACTGATCGCCCGATATGTCAGCCAACATATTTCGCAGGGCTGTGACAGCTCGAGCTCGATCATTGTTTGCATCAAGACACTGTGACGAGAAGTTCGTCATTTTTGGGTTAAATTATATTGTTTTTCCACTGAGGAGCGGCCGTGGCTGACTGGTTACGGTGTTCGCTTTGTAAGCGAATGGTCCTTGGTTCGATTCCCATCTGCTCCCAACGAGAAAGTATAGGAAATATAAATCTTGAAACTCTAAACATGAACGAAAAATCAAAGTCACTCGAGTCGGGGTTCGATCCCCCGTCCTTTGGATTGGTAAGCAAAAATGCTAACCACTAGGCCATCGCGACTTGGTGAGCTATAACTGGAATTAGGAATACTGTACCTACCAACTTGTCCTTGTCTGGGTCCTTGTCCATTTGACAAGGGTTCGGAAGTTCTAAATAACGTTTGAACCCGATTGGTGCAAACGTTCTTCAGGGCGGGGCTTGTCGATAAAGCTGAAGTACCTCGCGCTCGGCTAGCCAGCGTAGAAATGGGTCACCGAAGCTCGGCAGAGCTAACACCATCCAAATGCCTATGCGAGTTATTTGCATGTATAGAATGTAGATCTAAAAATAAATACATGGAAACAACTCAATTTGTAAGAAGTGGCCGCGTGGTCCCGTTTGGTTGGTTGCACACACACACACACACACACACACAAATTATATTGTTTTTCCACTGGGCCTAGAAAACCTTATATTCGAGTTTTTTAATGTTGTACATAAAAATTTAGGACCCTTTTGAAAGTCCTGGTGCTGATATGCCAACATTAGGTGCTCTTACATTTATTTAATAAGCTGTTTTCTTAATTATTGCTTGATACCAATCAAACACTCAAAGCCCGACACTGGTATTTTTAAGAACATTTGCTAAAAATGGTGCTTATTAAATTAACCGTGGCTTTTCAGTAAAAGTAAACGCAAATATCTGGAGTAACATTTGAAAGGGGCGGTACGACAATGCTCTTACGGCCTTTCGTCCCATTTAAACGCCTGTAATGAAAGGCCGTAAGAGCATTGTCGTACCGCCCCTTTCAAATGTTGCTCCAGATATGGTAACATGTACTATGCTTCCAAAAAATTGCATGGTAGCAATTACGAAATGATGATCATTCTCTCCATATTGGAGGGTTAAAATTACCATGCCGCTCACGACATAGTAAAATTGACTGCGCATATGAGTCAATCCAAGCACAGAATGTTTTTAGCAAAAATACGTCGGTGCGTGTTCTTAATTTAACCTTACAATATGGTAGACACTACCATGGTTGGGTTTTCAGTGAAGTTATGATCAGATTCGTCATAACAAAGGGAGCGTTCTTTTATTACGTAACGCAAAATTTGGGATTTTTGACCCCCCTCCCCCCCCTTCGTAACAAATCGTAACAGATGAGCGACCCCCCTACCCCCCTGTAACGCGTAACGCAAGGTCTTTTTGCATTTTTTTAAGAATTGTTATATGAAAATTTTGCGTTACGTTACAGAATTTTTCAGCACTCCCCCCCCTCCCCCTATTTTCGTAACATTTCGTAACAGACACCGACACCCCTTCCCCCCCTAACTGCGTAATAAAAGAACGCTCTCAAAGTTGTGTTTTGTAAAAAAAGGTCAAAATGCTACTCATTCTTGAGTACGTTAAATATTGGGTTGAATTTTATCATGTGATTTTTCTTGGATGAGCGTGTGCTTTGCGATGTTTTTTTTAGCAAATTTTTAATGTTGTGTTGCTTTCCACGCGGTAGAGTTGATTTTTCTCTTTTTGTTGAAATTTAAATTTTTATATTCGTTTAATTTAAAGTCTTTTGTACTTCCAAGAATGTGAAAGTATTATCAACTCAAAAAAATACATATTCTAAATGTTAGGCGCATGAAATTTCTTCGAAATTTTGCAGTTTGCGTTTTTCAAGCTCTAATCTAGTCATCGAAGCAGGCCTTAGGTGGGCATTTCCGGTTAGCTTCCCTCGAGAGCACGTGGTTTTGTACAGAATTCAAGGCAAGTTATGGAAGATAATTTTGACCAACTGCCTACTTTCCAGCTCGAAATGTCCGCCCCCGCCAACCGGAAGAACGTCCCCGCGGTGCACACCCCCGTCACGACGGGTTTCCGGTGCGAGTTTTGCCACGGCCTTTTCGCCAAGCAGTATCTGCTGAAGATTCACCAGCACAAGCTGCACGGATTGCCGCGGACGGCGGAGGAAGCACCTCCGGTGGTCACTCCGCTACCTCTTCCCCAGCTGCCCCTGCCAAGCATCACGACGCTAGTACTTCCGGCGATCGACACGGCCGCCATGGCCGTGGTCAAAGCCCGCGGGGAGATCCCGTTCGCGGTGCTGCACATCGCCAACGAGATTCCGCTGATTGTCCGCGTGCTGGAGCAGGGACCGGTGAGTGTGCTGAAGGCGGCCGAAAACAGTGACTTCCGGGAGAGCCAGCGGGGCAGTCCGGTCGGAACGAGCGTCCCGATTGCGGTGGTGGCGTCGATTTATCAGAAGTTTACCGAGGACGGGAAGGTTTACTACGTGATTCGGGGACCGGGTTTGCGCAACCTGCCGGCGATGCCGGAACGGGTTGCGGATCCCCACGCGAACGCGGAACCGGAAGTGCCGGAAGGTGTGCTGCAGGAGTCGCTCGGCGGGGGCGACATCTACAAGACGCTGACCCAGATTAACTGCGAGCACATCGAGATATTGCCGCCCAAGGGTAATACAAGCGTATTTTCAATAAAAAAAATCAACTAATTGCTTTGTTACAGCTCCCCAACGGACCACCGCGACCAGGTCCTCCAGTTCTTCCAGCCTCAAGCGAAAGAACCCCAACCGGAACGGACCCAAAGTCGCAGCGAAGAAACCCGTGACGAGCACGCCCAAAAAGCCGAAAGTGATCACGCTGGTCGACGATCTCAAGTGGCAGCAGAACCAGAACGTGCCCCCGAACCGGGCCAACTACCAGAACATCGGAACCGGACCGCTCCTTTCGCCGGTCCGACGGCGTGCCGAAGTGCTAGAACAACAACCCGCGGATGATCCGCTTGCCGACCTCAACTTCCACGACCTGATTCAGGTCGACGACGACGGTCTGCTGCCGAATGTTATGAACGATTTTCCCGGAGGATTCCTGTAGGAACTTACCTCTTTCGAGTAGAGCTCGTCCCTATCCTGTTGTGTTAAGTTTCGCCTCCCCCTCAGGGCCACTTTAATTTTAAACTGTTGAAATCTCCGCGATTGTTCGATACTCTAATGATGTGTTCGTTTTCATCATGCCAGACACGGCGAATTAATCGTTCGTTCGGTGCAATAAAATAAAAATTCACTGAAACCAATCACCTCCGGAAACCGGAAACACTGGACAGCTGTGGGAGTTGTCCCTGCTGGGTCACTTTTTGCACCCGTTCCAGGGGCAGCACTACTACCACATCACCGTTAATCACTGCTCCTCGAGAATTGTCTACAGATTTCGCGGCCGGAAGACCCCGGCCCGCTTCTTAAAATCCTGGAAAACGAAAAAATGGTTCCGAGATTTGCGATCAAGTCGAACGACCCGCGAATGAACGAAGATGATGGGATTTTGTTCGGTTCGTCTCCGCGCGATGACAGTGCCGTTGTGACGTCACTCGGGCTGTCAGTTGATGGATGGAGGAAGGTGTTGTCATTTGATGCGGGCGATGTTTTTAGGGGAGAAGGGACTTTTTTTAGTTTTGTTTATTATTAATCTTCCCAAATGTTGAAATTTGTATGGAAATTTTGTTACGAGGGGGTCCAAAAATCATTTGTTTTACGTTACGTAATAAAAGAACGCTCCCAAAGATCAAGCTTTCATCGGGCGGTACGCTAGAATATTTCGTGAATAAGTTTTCACTTTCTATTTTTTATTCCAAAATTGAAATTTTCTGGAATTTTAAAATGTGGCATTCAATATATAAACATAATCTTTATATTTTAAATTCTTTAATCCTTCTCACATGTCTACATTCCAAAATTCTTAAACTCCATGCGTGAGTACGGTGATGTACTCACAATCAGGGACGAGGTTTGGCGGAACTTTTTCGCCGGCGTGCCGAATGGTGTGCGTGTGCTGAAGATGAAGCTGTCCAAGCCCGTGCCATCCTACATCAATGTGTGCGAACTTAGCACATTAGCAACGCACACACATCAAGTTGTCACGTGTCGCCGCTGTGGCGAAAAACGCCACGTGTCGAAGAGCCGCAGCAGCAAAGCTCCAACAAAAACCGAAAAAATCTACTCCCCCTGCGCCGATTGTTTTGCCTCCAGTCCAACCAACAGTTGTTGAATCCCAAGTCGTTGCTCTTCTCACTGAGAACAATGGCAATGACGGATTTACTACTGTTGGGAAGAAAGGCAAAGCAAAAAGGCAATTATCGGGTGAAGAAGTCAACCAATCAGTGGAAAAAAGAAGCTGCTTGGATGACGACACCAACACCGCACCGACACCGAATTTCGAGAACGAACAATGCAATGACCCTGGACAACGAGATCAACAAATTCTTCCACAAACAACGCCGAAAAGAAGACTGGGGAAGCCAGCCGTTTGACGGAGGACTACGCCAGTCAATAAATGAAATTGTATTATTATTATTTTTTGAATTGCGATATTAGTAACGCTTGGCCAATCTATGCTTGCAAAGGCCAGTTAAATAAATAACAAAAAAAAAAAAATTCTTAAACTCAAAAATGACTCAAAAAGTTTTTTTTTCTAATTCTTAAATTTCACCTTAGTTTGAGAATTTTAATTCCTAAATTCTGAAATTTTTTAATTCAAAATTCTTAAAAAAAAATCTTTTTTAATTTGAATATTTTGATTCCTTAAATGCTTTCAAATTTTAAAAATCTTTGATTCCTCATGTTCTTAAATTCTTAAATACCTAAATTCTTAAACTCCTGAACTTCTGACATTCTTAAATTCTTTTTTTTTATTCTTACATCCGTTAATTCTTAAATTCTTAAATTCTTAAATTCTTAAATTCTTAAATTGCTAAATTCTTAAATTCTTAAATTCTTAAATTCTTAAATTCTTAAATTCTTAAATTCTTAAATTCTTAAATTCTTAAATTCTTAAATTCTTAAATTCTCAAATTCTTAAATTCATAAATTCTTAAATTCTTAAATTCTTAAATTCTTAAATTCATAAATTCTTAAATTCTTAAATTGCTAAATTCTTAAATTCTTAACTTCTTAAATTCTTAAATTCTTAAATTGCTTAATTCTTAAATTCTTAAATTCTTAAATTCTTAAATTCTTAAATTCTTAAATTCTTAAATTCTCAAATTCTTAAATTCATAAATTCTTGAATTGCTAAATTCTTAAATTCATAAATTCTTAAATTGCTAAATTCTTAAATTCTTAAATTCATAAATTCTTAAATTCTTAAATTGCTAAATTCTTAAATTCTTAAATTCTTAAATTCTTAAATTCTTAAATTCTTAAATTCATAAATTCTTAAATTGCTAAATTCTTAAATTCTTAAATTCTTAAATTCCTAAATTCTTAAATTCTTAAACTCTTAAATTCTTAAATTCTCAAATTCTTACCCACCGAGAATTTTGGCTCGAGCCTCGAGTCGATCTGTCTCGAGATCGAGCCTAATCGAGTCGAGGCTAGAGAGCCTGGAGCTTATTAGAGAACGGCCACTTGTACTTGTAGTTTCTGAAATTTTGCAGGCTTCTAATTTTTAATTTTTTGAGCTATTTAATTTATAAATACTTTAATCTAGACTTTAATATTAAAATTATTTTGCAATTGGGTACTAAAGCCCTATGCCAATTTTTATGTACCACGGTAAAAAACACGATTAAAAACCATTTCTGATCACTTTTTTTCTTTTTAATGCAAAAAAAAAAAATTGACAAGACAACATTTTTTCGATGGATCAACTATGGTCCCCTTGGAACGAGCTGTCTTTTCTGTCAAGAAGGACCGCAAGGTTAATTTTTCAAAATTGATTTAAAAATCCATTTTAAACTCTTTGTGGTCGTACAAAGGGTCATTGTACTCAGAAAAATAAGCTTTATCGCTAAAACAATAATATCAGCAATCTAAGCTTCATTTTAGGACCCAATTCGGCATAATTTATATTTTGAATTTCCAAAATACAGATATTACAAATTGTTGGATAACTTTTTTGTTATTATTTGAAATTTCTGAAATGTTTGTTTTCCATATTTTCAAATGTTTATTTTTGAATCATTTGTATTGTTGAATATAAGATTGTTATTGATTTTTTCAGTAAGAAAATATATTTTGTATGATCAATGTCAAGTTTATTTTCACTCCGGTTTATTTCATTTCGGTCCCGCCAGGTTGGTTTAATCGGTCAGTACAGTGGACTCACAATCCAAAGGTTGCTGGTTGGCATAGCAATAGTTGGCGACACGTGGGCCGACAGCAATAAAGACAACTTATTTTTTTTACTCCATTTCGACCAAAAAACTTAATCAGTCCTTTAAATTTCAGGATTCTGCATTTTGAAATTCAACGGGATTTTCAATATTATTATATCGAATACAAAATTTTTAAAACTTTTGTAACTTTCAGTCGCATTCAAAAAGTAAAATTCAAATTCTTTGATTTTTCCATCAAAACATAATGCAAATAAGCACCGCGCGAAAAACTTTTCAGCTGCGTACCGCTTAAGAAAAATCTTTTCGTGACCCTTTCCTTGACCGTTTCTTAGGCGTTTTTTTTTGTATGGAGTTTTGCGTTCCTTCCAATCTGCGTATCAGCCTTTAACTCATAAATTTCTGTCTTGATTTCTGTTTTTTTTAGTTATATTTTAGTTTGTAAACTTAAATTTAGAATTTTCTGAATTTCTAAACTTCCGTTTCAAAATTTTTAAAGTTTTTGATTTTATTTTATTTTTATTTAACCTTCGGGAAGTAGCGTGTTTTGGCATTTCTTACAAGTGTCGTTACAAAGTGTGTACAAAGTACACGTACGCGACTGCCGGTGGGTTAATGAACATTTTTGGGCTTTCCGTCTGGTTTACTTGATTTCGAGCAAAAAACAAAATTAGTCTTTTGAAGATTAAAATTTTGCGTTTTATGATTTTGAATTATAATTTTCCTTAATTTGGATTTCCTTAAGGAATTTAGGAATTTTTAAAATTATTTAAACGTATTTTCTTTCGTATTTGAATAAGCAAATTCAAATTACAGAGCGGTTTCTCTAATTAGAATGAAACTGCATTCGAATGAGCGAATCCGAATTCGCGAATTGGAACGTCTGACAGGTGTCAAAAGCTTGAAACCACGTGTTCGGAAATTGGGTCCTACAATGAAGCTTAGATTGCTGATATTATTGTTTACACCGATAAAGCTTATTTTTCTGCTAGTTTTTCTGAGTACAATGACCCTTTGTACGACCACAAAGAGTTTAAAATTAATTTTTAAATCAATTTTGAAAAATTAACCTCACAGTCCTTCTTGACAGAAAAGCTCCTACTTAACAACTCGTTCCAAGGGGACCATAGTTGATCGAAAAAATGTTGTCTTGTCAATATATTTTTTTACATTAAAATGAAAAAAGGTTATCAGAAATGGTTTTTAATCGTGTTTTTTACCGTTGTACATAATAATTGACATAGGGCTTTAGTACCCAATTATTAAAAAACATACATAGCGTTATGTTTGGTCGATCCCCTTGTCCAAAATTGATAAAAAAACATCGCATTAGCAGCTCACCCGCATCCGTCAACTGACAGCTCTGTTTGCAAAAACCTTCCAAAACAACATCGCCAGAACTGTCATCGAGATTTTAAGCCAAGAAAAACCTCCCACACTTCACAGTTTTGCTTTGGCATTGCATCGGGTTTGTTCGTTCGTTCGGGTGTGCGCGCTTCGAAAGGCAAGAGGAGAAAAATTTGCAAAATCAGCAGAAAATCGATTCCACTTCCGCACAGTGCTTTGATTAATCAACGTATTTTCCTGCGAAAGCAAAACACTTGCCACCATGTCGACGGAAAAGGAAAACATTTTCCTCTTTGTGCCGAACCTGATTGGTAAGATTGAATTTTGGCAGGTTGAAGAGTCCTTCCTTGCCCTTGCACTTTTTTTACTCTTGCTTCTTCCGGAGGGGGTCTTCTTCCCCCCTCGGTTGTGGGTGGCTCGGTGGGTGGTTTGCTTTATCAAAACAAACGATTGGGAGAGGAACCAGAAAGTGGGTTGGGGATTCTCCGCCCGTAGCCGACGAAATCTGCGACGCCATACGGCGAGATGAAAACGTCTGTTTGTTTTTCCTTTCTGAAAATAATGTGTTTTGTTTATTTGCTCAGGTTACGCCCGGATCGTGCTGGCCATCGTGTCCTTTTACTACATGCCCACGAACTACGTGATTGCCAGCTGGTGCTACATCATCAGCGTGCTGCTGGACGCCCTCGATGGCCACGCCGCCCGCCACTACAATCAATGTGAGTCCAACGACGAGGAAGGGGCGATTAATTGAATTAAAAAACTAAAACATGCCATGCCATATATGCCGCATATAACTAACTAAATAAGTGTTCCTTGGTCGTGGTGGACGCAACAAAGTCGGAAAATAGAGGGAAAAGGCCAAACGGCGAAGCGAGCAAGATTGCATAACTGTCGCCGGTGGAAAGGGGAAGGGAACCAGGGCAGATTAGGTTTGCGTTACTGTTTGGGGAATGGGATTTGGATGAGTTTGGGGGAAGAATCGTAATCTTATCACGAAAAAATGTTTGGTGACATCGGTTGGGAATTGAAAAAAGGCATAAAAGGCAACATTGATTGAGTGTATTTACAAAGGCAATCGATATCTTTACAACCTGAATGTTGTTAATTGATTAAAATAATGACCTGAGAACAAGGCGAATACGTTTTAATGAAGTTCTTTGTTTAGCTAATTTAAAAGGCAATTATATATCGACTTTGTTTATTACACAAATTAACCTGCCTTCAGAAATGCTAGTGACAAAATATGTTTAAAAAATGCTTTCACATCTGATTTAAACAAAAAAGGGAAAATTTGCATATAAAAACAAACTAATTGGTTAAAGGTAAAGCTACCAACTGTACGGTTTTTTTTTAACGTACGGATTTTCAACCCGCTTTGCGCCGGAATTTTTGTTTGGATTTTTTTTTAAATATAAAAATTGAAATTTCGAGCCATGGTTTAAACATTTTAATGAAAAAAGTGTTTTAAAATGCATTATACACCTGTCCAGTTGTTTTGCCATCAATAGTTTCCAAAATATCTTAGTATTCACGAAAATTTTATTTTTTGCGAAAAATAAAATTTTTGCGTTGCTGTACATTGGAATTTTATAAAAATTCAAAACATTTTTAAACAAGTCCAAATATGCTAAATATGATTATCAATGCAGAAAAATGCATTTTAGATTGTTTTCAGTTGATTAGACTTCTATTTTCCTGGAATTTGTGAAGTTTTTTGGAAAAATATTTTTTTTGACCCCTGATTTTTCAGACTAATTTTGAAGGGGAGGCGACATAAACTTTGAAAAATATTTGCAACGGCCTAAAGATGTAAAAAAAACAAAAATTAAAAAAATAGCAAACAAACAACAAAAAAAAAGTCATGCCGCTCAAAAAATAAATGAAATCAGTTAAATGCATTTTTGTATGACCCAATCTCACCCCTGATTACGGTTGAAAAAATTCTAAAAATGAAACATAACTAAAAAAAATACAAAAATGTTTAAAGAAAATTAAAAAAAAACCTTATTTAATCCACCTTTAGGTGGTTTATACCTTCCTCTCATTTATAGAGTGATTCCAACAACACCCCTATCGTTAAACTTAAAAAAAAATAAAGAAAAAAAAATATGGGGAATCCAAAAAATACCAAAAAATCTATTAATTCATCGATAAGGGCCGATGCATTTTCAATTGTTTTCACCTTTTTTCAGGGTTTTTTTTATTATTGCCCTCTAATTTTTTGGCCGTTTTGAAGGGGGAAACAAAAACTTTAAAAAATACTTGCAATAGCATACAAAAAAAAAAACAAAATATAAAATAAATAAGAAAGTTGATAAAGACGAATCAGAAATAAAATAAAGTTATTTCGAAGGTTATTTTGATTTTTTTTCCATCTAGTAGATTTACTCGATTCTTTAAGCACTCGCAAACTCTGTGCCCAACTTTGAATTAAACAGCTATTGAAAGATGATCCACATCTAAGCTTAGGATAGTAACTTCACATAAGCCATGTTTAAACAAAGAAATAAATTATATGAAATGATAAAAATATAGAATTCAAAAAATAATAAAATTATAGATATTAAAAATTTAAAACAAAAAATAACTGAAATCCAAATCTAAAAATTTCAAAAAAAATTACAATAAAAAAAACAAAAGCATCAGAAGATTAAAAAAAAAACGTAACTTAATTCACCTTTAGGTGGTTGGTGCCTTCCTCTCATTTATAGAGTGATTACAATCCCCTAAAGTGTCCACATGGTTTATGGATCTCCCCTAACGTGATCGCAGTACCTAAGAGATCCTAATAAAAATAAGTGACGAGAAAAAAAAAACAGACTTCCTACAGACTTTTTGTCAAGATAATACAGACACCGCCTTTCAGGAAAATGGCATCCCTCTATACAAGGCTTTTTTAGTGGCGATCAGACGGGACCATTTGAGGTTATGTTAATTCAGATCATTTTTTAAACTGCTTGTAATTTTAGATAGGTAGGTCAGATCATGAAATTTCTTAATCCACAAGAAAGGTCTTCTCATATGCTTTCTAAAAATATACATCATGTGAGGGTTTCATGAAAAAACACCCTTTTTACCATAATTTTAATTTAATATGAAACAGTTTTTTTAACATAACTTTTAAAATACATGAGAAAACTGCATGAATTTAAATAGCAACGTAGGGGACGTTATGACGGATCGATTAAAACCATTCCGGCCAAAATCGGTTCAGCCTGTGACGAGATATTCCAGTGACATTGATTTGGTACACATGTCTACATACAGCCAAACACACAGACATTTGCTCAGCTGGTGATTCTGAGTCGATATGTACAAATGAAGGTAGGTCTAGGAGGTATAACTAAAAAGTTCGTTTTTCGAGTGATTTTATAGCCTTTCCTCAGTAAAGTGAGGAAGGCAAAACAAATAATTTAAAGCAAAATAAAAAAATCAAGAAATTTAAAATTATTAAAGACAAAAAAAAAATAATAAAAAGTTAAAAAGATTTCCGATTCAAATATTTTTCAAAACAAAAAATGCAAAATATGAAAATTGAATTTACACACAAATTTCTATTTAAAAATTTGAACTAGGTATTTTGAAAAAAATAGTTTTACGACCGCAAAGGATTTATAATTAATTTATAAACAATTTGAAAAAAAAACTTCGCGGCCCTTCTTGACAGAAAACGTCGTACTTGACAGCTCGTTCCAAGGGGACCATAGTTGATCCATCGTAAAATGTCGTCTAATCAATATTTTTGTGTGATTAAATTAAAAAAGTGATCAGAAATGGTTTTTGATCGTGAAGTCTCAACGTGTTTTGTGGATTAACCTTAACATTAAAAAGAAAAAAAAATAAAAGTTTACAAATTCGATTGTGTCACGTTCCCCAGAAAACCATTCCCCCGAAAACCATTCCCCAGAAAACCGTTCCCCAGAAAACCATTCCCCCGAATGTACCATTTCCCAGAAAACCATTCCCCAGAAAAGTTTCTTTCTCGAAAAATCAAAGTAGTTTCAAATATTAGTTTGTTTGAAATTTCTTAGAAAATATAAAAATTAGACAAGGTTATTTTATCCATGCCAAGAAATTTTCCCTTTTTTATGACAACAATTCTTGAGAAAATAACAGAAAATGTTAATTCGGCTTATGACTCGTTCTATTATTCTAAGAAATTTTCCCTTCATTTTCAGTCATGTTAAATTTGTTATACAAATGCCGGATAAATTGCAGTTTCTTTTTATTTCTTGTTTTCCGTGAATGCTATTTTTATTTTGCAAAGTAGAAAAATGTTTGTTAAAATTAAAATATGATTATGGGTGTCATTGGTATAATTCCATTTGACATATTGGACCTTTGGCATATTGCTCATTTTGCATGATGATTTAAATTTTCTAAATTTGATTTAAGGTGACAAAATTTAATTTATCATTTTTGGAAGAAGAAAACTCTCTTGACTTACAATAACTGACCATTTTTTCCTTCTTTTAAGGTCTCCTGACACAAGTTGAATTTCACCTTCTTTAAAGAAGGGAAAACTGTCTTGACTTGTGATATCTGCTAACAGAAGTTGAATTTTCGCTTAAAATTTTTTTTTCTTGTATTCTTTCTTGTTTCCATAAGGAAAAACTCTCTTGACTAGTGATAACAAATTTAAAAAGTTGTGTAAGTGGTCAAGTATTTTTTCCCTTACTTAAAGAAGGGAAAATTAAACCCGTGTCAGCAGTTATAATAACAAGGCTATAATTTTTTCCCTTCCTTAAAGAAGGGAAAACTCTCCTCCTCTCTTTTAAAGGTAAAATTCAACTTGTATCAGTCAGTAAAGTTTTCCTTTCTTTAAAGAAGGGAAAACTTTCTAGCCTTGTAATAACTGCTGACACAAGTTAACGTGGTGATTATTGCACTCGAGCGTAATATTTCAATCTTTATTTCTCGCATCACGTTCGAGATGTTTCGATCTAAATATTATGATCATAATTTGTCAATGGTAAGTCAAAAAGTCAAATTAAAAACATTTTCAAAATTCTCAAAAAAAAATCAAAAGTTTGGAATTAAAAAATCAAAATTAAAGAGAAAAGAAATTTTAAAATTTAAAAAAATCTAAGATTATGAATTTTATATTTTTTATTTTTTTTAAATTTTGAAATTATGGAAATTTAGATTTTTTTTTGAATTTTTGAAAATTTTGGAAAATTTTGAAATTTTGGAAAATTTGGAAATTTTGGAAAATTTTAAAATTTTGGAAATTTTAGAAATTTTGGAAATTTTGGAAATTTTGGAAATTTTGGAAATTTTGGAAATTTTGGAAATTTTGGAAATTTTGGAAATTTTGGAAATTTTGGAAATTTTGGAAATTTTGGAAATTTAGGTAATTTTGAAAATTTTGTAAATTTTGTAGATTTTAGAAATTTTGGAAATTTTGAAAATTTTGAAAATTTAGAAAATTTTGAAAATTTTGAAAATTTTGAAAATTTTGGAAATTTTGGAAATTTTGTAAAATTTGGAAATTTGAAAAATTTTGGAAATTTTAGAAATTTTGGAAATTTTGGAAATTTTAGAAATTTTGGAAATTTTGGAAATTTTGGAAATTTTGGAAATTTTGGAAATTTTGGAAATTTTGGAAATTTTGGAAATTTTGGAAATTTTGGAAATTTTGGAAATTTTGGAAATTTTGGAAATTTTGGATATTTTGGATATTTTAGAAATTTTGAAAATTTGGAAATTTTGGAAATTTTGTAAAATTTGGAAATTTGAAAAATTTTGGAAATTTTAGAAATTTTGGAAATTTTGGAAATTTTAGAAATTTTGGAAATTTTGGAAATTTTGGAAATTTTGGAAATTTTGGAAATTTTGGAAATTTTGGAAATTTTGGAAATTTTGGAAATTTTGGAAATTTTGGAAATTTTGGATATTTTGGATATTTTAGAAATTTTGAAAATTTGGAAAATTTGGAAAATTTTGTAAATTTTAGAAATTTTGTAAATTTTGAAAATTTTAGAAAATTTAAAAATTTTGAAAAATTTGAAAATTTTGGAAAATTAGGAAATTTTGGAAATTTTGGAAATTTTGGAAATTTTGGAAATTTTGAAAATTTTGGAAATTTTGGATATTTTAGAAATTTTGGAAATTTTGAAAATTTGGAAAATTTTGAAAACATTCAGAAATTATGAAAATTTTGGATTTTTTTTTTAAACTTTGGAAATAATTATAATCACCACGATAAATATTTCTGGGGAACGGTACGTTCTGGGGAATTGATTTCTGGGGAATGGTATTCGGGGGGAATGGTTTTCTGGGGAACGGTTTTCTGGGGAACGTTACACAATCATAAATTATAATTTCAAGACTTTTATATATTTTAAAATAAATAAATATTTTCGGGAATAAACATAAAAATAATAAAATTCAAAAAATCATAAATTAAAAAAAACCTCAAAATAAAAATAATCACAAGTTTTTACTAAAAATTATAAACAATAAAGTTAGAATTCAATATTTGATACAACATACAACTAAACAATTTTAAAGTACAAAAAAAAAAAACAAAAATTTAAAAGTAAAATCAAATTTCAAGATTAAAAAATGTAAGTAGGGGAAGGTGTGGCAAGAGGAGCAATCGCTCGTGCGGCCTTAATTTTTTACAATTTTGATATTTCCAGTATGAGGAATTGTTGCTTACAATGCAATAAGTTGATTCTACTGCCACGGAGCATAATATTGAATGACGGCTGCTGTTCAGTACACTTTTGAAGAATTTTTATGTTTCACATATTTCATCTACACTATTCAATCACAAAACTTCACCAATTATCAAAATTTCCACTGAATTCCTCATTATTTCTAACTAAACAAAAAGGCCCCTAAACATCATTCAAAACAACAATCCGGTGACAGCGCTTTAGTGCCCTTTCAGTTCTCTTCTAAATTGCATTTAGAAAGGGCCCATTATGAACAACAGTTGGAAAGTTAAAAGGGCATAATAACGATTTTTATTTAAAATTATGAGTTTTATTGCGAATTAAGAAGCATTAAAGCAGAGTTGAGGATAATGATGTGTTTTATCGTATCATCGGTAAAAATACCATCAGTCAAGCTTCTTTTTTTAATAGGAATTGAAAGAAGTTTGCAAGCGATTTTCTCGAGACGCGGTTTTTTTGATTTTGTGCCCTAATGAAAGGTTTGGCTCGATTTCATTGTTTTTGTTGAAAGCTTTTAAAACAATTTGTTTAAGTGGGGCAAGTGTACCACATGGATTTTATGTATGGAAAAAAACTACGAATTGCCGCAAAACATATTTTATTGGGGAATTAACCGGCTCCGTGGCTTAATGGTTGCGGCTTCTGCCTCGAAAGCATAAGGTTCAGGGATCAAATCCCGGTCGGTTCCCTTGAAATTTGGACTCAGGAATTGAACTTTGAATATGAACAAAAAACCTTTAAGAATCAGGTGGGATTCGAACTCACACCTTTGGATTGATGGTCTGGGACTGCTTCAAAAGTTCTTAAGATATATGGTGGTTACTAACCGAACCGTCTCAGTTGAAATATACTGTGGTTATGGCCAAGTCCTGCCAAGACGGGGGTTTAAATACATACATACATACATACATACATACATACATACAAAAACATATTTTATTGGGAAATTAATGCATAAAAGTACTTACTAGTACTTAAAAATGTTTATGAAATGTGCATACAAAATATAGTGATGTTATAAAAGATTTAGCATTTATTTTCCAAATAATTTTTTTTTTCGAAAAAAATAAATTATCAGTAAAATATTATTATTTCATCTGAAAATAAAAGAAATGTTTCAAATACATTCTTATCTGACTGTCAAATTGATAACAGTAATTAAATTGTTATCAAATTAATATGCTATTTCCTCTTGCCCCAACAGGTTGTTCGTCTTGCCCTACTAGTTAAGTAGAATGTATGTAGAATGTACTGAAAATCAACAATTTTAAAATCAATTTTTTATCGTGAAAAACAGAAATCAGAAGCCCTTGCAAAAAAATTACTCCGGAATCACGTATCACGAAATTTTTATTCTGCTCAAAATTTGGGTCTCTAACCTTTACAAAAACACTTCAATGTTACCTGTCTTGCTGTAACTAAGATGGTGGCAAAAATAGAGGCGTTTAAAATTTTCAGAGCTATTAATTTAATTTCATTTATTTTAAGAACTTAATATTTAAAGATTTAAATAAATATAATGATGTTATCAAGTTTTTAGTAAACAAGTTATCAAGTTTTATTAGAACAAATATGTTGCATGAAAAATACAAAAAATACAATAAACCCGTTTTTCTTCAGCCACCAAATTCGGCGCCATGCTCGACCAGCTGACGGACCGGTGCGGCACGATGGGCCTGCTCGTCACCCTGAGCTACTTCTACCCGCGGTACATGTTCTGGTTCCAGGCGTCGATGGCCATCGACGTGGCCTGTCACTGGTTCTACCTGCACACAACCGTCCTGCAGGGCAAAACGTCGCACAAGTTCATCGACATGTCCGGCAATCCGATCATGCGCGTCTACTACACGAACCGGATCGTGCTGGGGCTGATGTGTCTCTTCAACGAGCTGTTTTACGCCGCGCTCTACCTGCTGTACTTTACCCCGGGACCGTTGAGTGAGTTGACTTCTTGATTTTGGATTCTTTCGAAGGTATTAACTTAATTTTGTTCAAACAGTCCTCGGAATGTCCTCGTTCAAGCTGCTGGCGATCGTGTCGGCCCCGGTGGCGATCGCCAAGACGGCCATCTCCGTGATCCACGGGTACGTGGCCAGCCTCAACATTGGCGTGATTGACGTGGCCGAGCGGGAGGCCCAGCGGGAGCGGGAAGCGGCCAAAAAGCCCCAGTAAGGCGTGACGTTCCGGTCGTCGTGGTCTCTTGAAACTCTGCTTGAAGTACCTGACCTGGAAGAGGGCAGAACCCAGAGACCATCGCCAAACAAGTATTCGCGCGGTCAATGTCGAGTTTAATATGGATGTCGTGTAAACTAACCCATTACTTCCCTTACGTGTGACTGTCAGTAATCGATGTTTTGTTTAGCAAATACAAAAGGGGAAAATCGGGAACAAATCGGTTCCAGGGTTTAAGGTTAATGCAGAGCAGGATTGGAATTCGTACCAAAAATAAGGAAAAGAGTTATGACAATTTACTTTACACAAACACACACTAAAAACACATGAGACTGCAAAGTCTAGCCAAAATGAGAGAGAAAACGAGAAATCGAAACGAAAATACTTAGTTAAGGTTCTAAAGTCACTCTAACTTGCACCTGTAACACACGCTGGTAAACAACACAGAAGTTGGTAACATTTACGTTTTTTAAACAAATCAGTCAAGCCATTGAGAAGCAGCACTTTCACGCTTTATCATTCCACGAGGACGAGGAAATAAAATGAAAATTTGATATTATTAAAAAAAAAATGAAGGGGAAGAGTGATGTTGTAGCAGCAGCCCAGTGTGAGGTTATCCCTTTCTTGTGGTAGAGAAAAAAATATAGGTTCGTAAGAATATCCGAATGTTTCACACACCTTTCACCGAGTAGTAGATTAGTAGAAGAAAAAAAAACGTGGTCATTGATCGATGTTGCACCCAGAAAGAAATTTCATTTCTAGATTTTTAGACGAGGCTGTTTGGTGTGGGGAAAAACAAGCAAGCAGCGAAACAAATATTATCAAATAAATAAAGAGAACTATGTAGAGTTAGTTTACTGTAATATATAGTTGTTTTTTGTTTATTGAAAGAAACTCTATGAGAAGATTTGGTTTAAATAAAACATTTTACAAAAAAATCCTTCATCATAGAAACTATTTTGCATCAAAATGGGACAGTGAACATACAGCGAAAAATCTTTTATTTTATGCTTTGGTATTTGTCGGCAACCGACGTCTGCCTCCGAACAATATTTGACGCAAAAAAACAAAAAAATACTCGAGCAAATTGGCAACACTGGTAGTTCTCCTCAACCCTCTCTTTTGCTGAAGTGGACAAAACTTTTGCCTGGGTGGATTTACTCAAATTGGGTATTGAAGCCTAAAAAAAAATAATTGAAAGAAGAACAATTCACTGAATTACCGATCATTCGATTTTTTTTGTATTTTTTAATCCGGCTGAAATTGTTTTGGTGCCTTCGGTATGACCAAAGAAGCCATTTTGCATCATTAGTTTGTCCATATAATTTTCCATACAATATTGCAGGCCAAGGATTGATACCTAAGAGCATGCAATGGCACTGACCTTGTTGCGTGCTCTTCGGTTGACGTCCACGTAAGGAACATCCTGGAAGGAGCGCAACTAACTACATCCGTAGTTCTGTTTGATCATCCGAATTATCTTGATCAGAACAGTATAGCTCTGGTTCCTTGCGAGTGTCCTATTTTCTTACCTCCACGTTGGCTTGGTTTTCATGATGACCTAGCTGGTGGCCTGTGGAAACGGATCGTAAACCTTTGACCACCGCGGGTCAGAGTCGAGACGGCTAGAAGAAAGGGGCGCAACAATGTGGGAAAGGGAAGTAATTTGTGATTGTAGACGGTATTGTTTTGATTCGCAGTATGTTGAGTCAACTGCTGTGGATGTACCTGAAACATCGCACAAAGGGGTTTCTCTTCTCTTCATTCTCAGCTACCACCTATCTCCTATTTTTATTTTGCTCTACTGATTCTCACTTCTTCATTGATTCTTCTATTTAATATCCATCATTTGATTTTGATTTTTCTTACTTTTGATTCTCTTGTCTCTCAAAGCTTTTCCACTCATTTTTTACCAATTGATACTGCTTTAACAAACTTTGTGTTTTTCCTTAAAAAATACTTTTCCTCAATGTACTAGTAATATCAAGTCTATTTTTCATTAGTCTTTTCTCTTTTGATTTTATTGCGAATTTATTTATTTGAATAATTCTTTATCTGTCCTATAAGTTATCATTACTTTAATCTACGCTTGTTTTTTATCTCTATTTATTAACTATTGTCTAAATTTATATCTACTACATACAGCTTCTCATTTTTATTCTTTAAAATAAAATCAACATTCTCTTACTATTGATTCTTGATTTTTATAAAATAAATTCTCTGTTACTGTCTATTGTCATCAATCTTCACCCTTTTCTGCAAACAAGTGAGGTTTGAACCCTTACTCAATTTATGAAATGGTTAAAGGATTAACACAAATATTACTATTGTATTTTTGGTAAACTTTTAAAACATGCTTAGGACCAAAAATTGTAACAAAACACCGCGACAAAAGAAATAGCAACATATAAACACGACTCAACACTAGGAAAGATTTCAGAAGAAAACAATACACAGTAGCATAGCATAGCATAGCATTGCTGTCTACCCGTAGTTGCTACTCTGTTATTGACCAGGACCTCCAAGAATTGCTCCGTGGACCACAGATGAAGAGTAGGAACCAATCATCACCACTTCGCAACTTTCAAATGTCCCTATCATGCTAGCCAATCACAGCGCCGGCCACGACCAGTGGTAAGACACGGGGAAGTGGATAGGAATTTTAGTCCGATACTTGAGTGATGAAGACCGCTAAATCGGCTGCGTCTTCGACAAAGTATCACGTGAGGTTTGAGGGTGTTAGTAAGATGGGTGTGAAGCCAGGATTCACCGTGGTAAGTGATGCGGCCGGTCAAATCTATTTATAGTCCTGAATTCTTCGTTCTTCATTTTTGGAAGCTTTCCAATTCGGTTCACCAAGCTTTTTGTGGTGAATTCTGGTCGTGATGAAAGTTCAATATTCGCCTAACAATTATGCAACCAGTGTCCTTGAATTCAACTTGCATTCAATATTGCATTTTCCTGTTCTTAGGTTCACACAGATTCCAATCAAGTTTCTTGGATTCTTATAGCATTCTTAATCCTTCTAGACAACTAAGCCTCGATGGTCTAGTGGTAAGCATTTTTGTCTGCTGACCCAAAGGACGGGGGATCGAACCCCGCCGCGAGCTAATGAATTTTTCGTTCATATTCAAGTGTTCAGAATTATTCCTTCTTTCCATAATTTCTCGATAGGGGCAGATGGGAATCGAACCCAGAACCTTCCGCTTACAAAGCGAACAGCGTAACCATTCAGCCACGCCTACCCCTATTTCAGAAGAAAACAATACACAGTAAAATAAAAACTAGTTTTTGAATTCAAACTTAAAAATAAAACAGTTTTTGCTTTAATGAAAGTTGATAGGCACACTATAAATGGTTAGGCGCTTATACTTACATCAAACCCTACGTAATGTACCACCCCCGGCCGAGTTAAAATGCGTAACCGGAAAAGAAGGTGTGCATGCCTGGCACGAACACTCAAAGCGTGTTCTAGCGTGCTGCTCGTACTGACTCAGAGCAAGGGTGAGATGTAGGTGTAAGGGCAGTGCGTGTTCGTCGGGAACCTGGTGCATAAGATCGGTCAAGGCCCGTTCTTACACTGAAAATTGCGAATTGCGAATTGCGAATAATTTTTCAACTATGTTTTTCGGTGTAAAATCGAATTTGCAATCAAAAAATACTTCAGTTAAATTTTGATAAAGTGCACCGTTTTCAAGTTATAGCCATTTTTAGGTAAATTGTTTGAAAATATTCGCAAATGTTCATTTTTAAAAACTAGTGCCCATATTTGCGCATTTTTGAAAAAAAATATTCTTGAAAAGCTGAGATTTTTTTTTGCGACTGATATTTCGATTTTTTCTAAATCAGTATTGATTTCAAGTTCATAACTTGGTCAAAGATTTTTTGCACATTCTGGAAATTCCTGAAAAGTCGGCATTTAAAACATATAAAAAATAGAAAAAAAAATAAAAATAGTGTTTTTTTTTCGCAAATCAAGTTTTAGTGACAAAAAGTGAAATTAAAAATGGTCAAAAAAAATTTAACCTGTATCATTTCTTTTCCAGTGTAGTCCTTATCCATACCGAGGCACCAAATCGATCAAAAAATTATCTCAAAAGATACAGATTTTTGAATTTTCCAAAAACATTTTTGTATGGACAGCTGCCAAATTTGTATGGAAAATTATATGGACAAACTAATGATGCAAAATGGCTTCTTTGGGCATACCGAAGGCACCAAAAAAGTTTCAGCCGGATTAAAAAAATACAAAATGTAAAATTAATAAAAAAAAATACCGATTTCGTAAAGAACTGCTCAAGTTTAGATGGCGGCAAAAATGGCGGCCAAGATGGCGGCATTAAAGAATTTGAACAATTATGAAATAAAGAAATTCGGAAATTTAGAAACTCAGAAATTTAAGAATTTAGGAATTTAAGAATTTAAGATCAATTTATCAACAGAGAAATGTGGTGGTAAAGGAAATGTCTGGCATTTTAAGCAAATTTATTTCATTTAAAAAAATATATAACGCATCCCTGACAACGTTACTTTTGTTTCTGCAATGTTATGATCGTCAATTATATAAATATTATAAGGAGGTATCGACAAACAAACTCAATTTTTTTTGATAGTTTGACAAAATTGACAATTTTTACGATTCATTTGCGTCCAGACAGCTAAAATTGGTGCAAAAATCGACGAAAATGACAATTAACACGGCGTTGGTCACCCTAATGGCCAAACATAAAAATACTGGTCTAATTATTTCGACAAAGGAACCCCCACTCCAATTTTATTTGAATACATATATTTTAAAATTCAGAAATATTTTCAAATTAAAAAAAAATCGAAAGCAAAAAAAGGAATTAAAAAAAAATATTTCAAAATTCTATGGAATTTTATAGTTCAATTGTTGCACCGTAAAAAAAACCAAAATTCTGAGATTTGATGAATATAAAAACAGTTCTTACTTGATTATCCAAAGTCTTCGTCAATACTTCCCCCCGGATGTAGGAATCTAAAAATAGAGATAGAGATTTTCGAATTTTTAAATTTTTGAAGTTGGGTAAAAATGTTGTAACTTCAACATTTTTAAAATTTTAATGTTTTGAATATTTGTAGAGTTTTTTTTAAGTTCCATAAACAAAATTTAGACTTTTGCATTTAAGGTGTTTTTGAATAACTTAAGGCGGTTTCAAAAACACCTTAAAAGCCAAAATTGAAAATCTGGAGTTTTTTTGAAAAGGTCCTATAAGCTATTGTCTTTTATATGTTTATAGGACCTAATCAAAAAAATATCGAGATATGTTTTAAAACATGGGCCATGCAAACTGGACATACATTTTGCCACCGACTAACATTTAAAAAAGGGCAATATAACGCCCTTTTAAAATGTAACAGTTGATTCCAAAATGTTATTGCGGTTTCGGAAATAAATCGAATTTTCGCGGCGACTTATCTGACACTACGCTTCGCAAATTTATCAACTCTAATTCTGAGTGTAACAAGTTGTGTTTGAACACGAGGATAAACGTCACTGAAAAATATTTTGTAGCTCTGGCACCAAATCGAAACGAGCGATTTCCACTCTCGCCGCACTTTTTCTCTCCGCCTTTTTCTGTCAAGCTTAATAGCATCAGCGCTTGCGTGATGCCGTTGGAGATTTTCAGGGCCCCGGTGATGGCCTGATATGAGCTACCGAACAACATTGGCAATATGGCGTCGTTTGTTTACAAACATGAGATTGTTTTTGGACGAACCGAAAAATTTACATTTTTGTAAAAAAAACTATAACCATTGTGCTATAACATTAAGTCTTACAAAACAGAAAAAGAATCGTTAAATTGTAGACCAAAATTTGTTTTATTATTATTTTTCAATTTAAACCGCTTTTATCGCGATTCTGATCAAGATTGCACATCAAATCATCGTGCCTTTAGTGTATCTTTAGTTTTCACATCGATTCGCTGTAGATTCGTGTTCAAATTTTGAAATTTAGCATACATTAAAATAAGTTACATAATTCCCAACTTCAGCCATGTGCAACAATTTCCACATCACCCATGCGGGAAACCGATAATGGGGTAATTCATGCGTTCCAAACTGTCAAAATTCCAAAACGTCATTGCCAATCTTCGGTTCGCTGCTTTTGTTCGTGTTTGAAGTTTCGGGCCGAGACTCTGGAGATTTTGGATGATGATGTTGACCATTTCTGCAGGTAAAAATCAGGGGGGCGACATCTATATCTCACTACAGGCAGCTCGCCCGCAGCCAACACCAGCTGTCAACTTCGGCACCAGAACAAAAGGGAGCTGTCAATTTCGGCGCCAGCACAAAAGAACAGCTGTTCGTTACGGAACCAAAACAAAGCAACTGCGCACTGTAAAAAAAATACAAAAACTGCAGGCATAAAATGGAAATAAAGTAATTATTGTTTAATGTAAAATTTTACCGCAATGTACGTTTAAAAGTTAGTGTATGTTTTTGATGTGATTTTTATCAATTTATTTGCAAAATAAACTACTAAAGTTGGGATTATTAAGCACACATCGGGCCGATGACCTCATTTAAAGTTGTACTTTTATCACATGAAACGTTTAACTTATCTAATGTGTATTTTGACTTTTATTACAGTAATTCTTATAACAAAAATGAAATTATTAATAAAAAATATTTTTGTTTTCACTGTGCGTAGTTTGCGCGCGTTATTGATCTCAATCATCCAAGATGGCGGCCTTTAGCATCCCCCTGGTAAAAATACACTCACATACACTTGGTCACTTTTTCGTTTGACACTTTTTTAGTTTGTACCCCGTTGGTTGGTCAAAGTCAAACTAAAAAGTGACGAACTGTCACATTTTATACAGCACTCACGCACACTATCAAAACAAACGTTTGGTAGTGTGTGTGAACTCCATGTAAAAGGGGTGTCAAACTAAAACGTGACCCCGTTCGTTTGACAATTGGTGTTAAACCATCGGGGTTTGAGTGTAGTGCATATTTTATTTTGTTTTTTATAAATAAACAAAAAAAGTTGGTTCATCCACCGATATAAATTTTCTTCATTCAAAACAATATGGAGGAATCACAACAAAGTTGGCTTACACACTGATTGAGTAATACCAAATTTTAAGTTTGACAGAAAAAGGCGGAGAGAAAAAGTGCGTCGAGAGTGGAAATCGCTCGATGCGGTTTAGTGCCAGAGCGACAATAAATAATAATTTAATTAATAATAAATTTTTCGATTTCGTAGAGAATTACTCTAACTTGCAATAGCTGAACTTTAGAAAAAAGAAAATGGAAATACGCAGAAAAAAAAATGTTTTTATGACTTTTCCTATTTTTTTCGGAGATTTTTGGATAAGCGAACTTCGGATTGTAGGGTTTTCACCCTTCAAAATAATGTAAACAATATAAATATATTGACCGGGTAATAATAACCCGAAACAGGCTATTCCTTACTGAAGCGTGTACTTGGTTTTTGACAGCGCATGAAAAGAGGCGCGTGTTTATGTTTACGCTGTGGACAGTTGAGAGTGAACGTTTGGCGCGGAAGTGTGAGTGTGATTGAATTGTGCTGGAACCGGTTGGCGGAATCCGGAGCAGGACACGACGGAAGCGGACATGAGGTCAGTGGGTGGTTGGGAGGTTAATGATCGGCAGCGATGGTGCTCCGTCCGGAACGTCGTGTCTCAAGGAGTCCCGGTTGCGACTCTACACGGATAAGCGAATTTAGGATACGCGAAACTCCCGATAATCGAGTCTGGACTGTATTAAAAATCAAAAATGGAAACAATTTCTTTCTCAGTAATAAAAAAAAAACTATATGTTTATATTTGCTTCAACATTCTTGTATTCAATTAAAATATATATTTGACGATATATGATATTTACAAAAAATGCTTTACACTGGGAATTTAAAATCAATCCTCTTAGTTTGTTTTTAGTTTCTAATATAGTAAAATCGAGTATTCTCACCAAGGTTCTTTGTAGGCTTTTTTATACAGTTTAATTTCTGCCCATTTCCTTACTTATCAAATGAATATGTTTAATCTCAAATCGGCTGTGTATAGTTTAAAAAATATAGTTTTGATTGTTCTACAATAGTTAAAAAGGTCTATCTAATCAGTTCATTATTACTTTTTAAAACTTAAAATCTAATTTAAATTATTTTTAAAATGCAGGTTAAAATCTTTATTTTTAAAACAATTTCTTAAAATCTCGTTAATATGCTTTCGTAACTATTTTACAAATCCTCACGTATCAATTATGTATTTACTCCTCTGACTCGAACTCGTCTGCCCCGACGCACTTCCACCGGACGACGACCCTTGTCCACCTTGCGCCGACTGCTGCTGCATTCCACTCCCCCCTTGCCCAGCACCAACCGCCGTCTGCTGCCCTCCCTTACACGCCGCCGCCGTCGTCACCGTAACCGTCGACCCGGTTATATCGGTACGAAAGCTCCCAGAACACTGCGAGTCCGCCACACTCCTCCCGTCCCCTTCGTCCCTTCTGGACAAGTCCGAGAAGGGCGAACCACCACGCTTAACCACCGTCGACAAAGAGTTTTCGGTGGACGATGACATGTTGCTGGTGAGGCCGGACACGGTCGACTTGAGCTGCTTCTGCTGCTCGAGGATGTCGGCGGTGGTGAGGTCGCCGGGTTTGACGAGGTTCGGCGTGACGTTGCTGAGCCAGGGTTTGGAGCTGGACTTTTTGGTGATGGTGGTGGCGCCGAGGGCTGCGGTCATGGCGGCGACTGCGGCGACCGTTGAGGTGGTGCTGCAACCGCAGAGGAGGTCGGACGGGCTGTTGCAGATGTTGCACTGGCCTTCGACGTCGAGTTTTGACGAGGTGGTGGCGTTCATTTCGATTTCGTTCATGGCTTCGGCGAGGTTGCCGACGGTGAGGGCGGCGCTCGGTTTGTTGAGGAGGGAGGCGGCGGCGGCGGAGGCGGAGGAGGTGGAGGAGGAGGATTGGGGTTTGAGGTCCGGGGAGTCGTCGTAGTTTTTGGAGAGGAGGAGCTTGGAGAGGGAGGGGGCGAGGCCGAGGCCGATGTTGCGCTCGTGGTAGACCTCGGAGATGGTGGGGGTCATTTCGCGGCTCATGTGGCGCATGATCGAGTCTTGGATGGTTTTGTTGGTGGGTTTGTTGCTGTCTTTGCTGGAGGTGGCGGAGGATGAGGGGCCGCCGATGGTGGGTGCTGAGGTGACGGACTCGGCGAGAGGGATGATTTCGGCGTCCGCCGGGTTGAAGTAGAGCTTGCTGGCGTTGAGGTTGAGCGTGCGCTCGTCGTCCGGGAGGGTTGAGAGCGGTTTGCGGGGTGGAGCCACGTGATGGTTGCTCGAGCTGCTGATCTCCGTGCGACAGCTGAGGCGGTCCATGAAGGAGAACTGGTCGACCATCTTCTTGGTTTGCTGGAGTTGTTGTTGCTGCTGTTGCATGGGTTGAAGCTTCATCTTGCGGCTTCGCATGCTCTGAATGCTGTGAGCAAGGCTGGTCAGCTTGCTGCTGATCGAGCCGGCGTTCGACCCTGAAGGCAGATCGAAGCTTCGCTCAAACTCCGAGTCCGAACTTGTCGATTCCAGCACGCTCTTGGTTTGAGGAACCTTTCCAACAGTGCTTCCACTTCCTCCGGTTATGTTATTGTAGACCGGTGCCAACGGAGCAAGTGGCCTCAAACTGTCAACCATCGGCAAAGTTTGCCGCGGTGGCGGCAACGGAGGCAGATTCGGATGACCTTGATTCGCCCTCCTCAGCACCGTAGCATGTCCGGAGCCCTCCCAATCCGTCGCCGAACTAGCCGAGCTGGAACTGTCCGGTCGTCGCAAGTTCACACCACCCTCCCTCACCGTTTCATGCCCATAACTGCTAACTCCATTGTTCGTGTACAGATTCCTGATCCTCGTCTGGTGCGCCAGCGCCAGCGAAACGTTCGGATCAACAACGGTCTGCAGCGTAACGGGTGGACTCGGCGTGAACGCCGCATCACTCTCCCCGCCCCCACCCGGTCGCGAAACCTTGATCGTCCCGCGCAAACTCGAATACCCCAACCCCTTCGCCAGGTGATCACTCTTCATCAAGATCTGCTGCGTCGTGTACCCGTCCGACAGCTCGCTGTCGGTAGTGTTCGCCAAGCTGGAGTCCTGCTGGGCCTGCGCTTGCTGAGTCCCCATGGGGACTTCCGTCTGACCGCCGTCCGGTTCGCCGCGGCGTCGCACGTACGAGATGAAGGCGCTGCGCGTGCTCAGGAAGGGCACCCGGCGAAAGGGGAGCGGTGGTCGGGGGAAGTTGTAGCTGGCTTGGCTCTTGACGGTCACCGCCGGGGACACGCTGCGTTGGGCTTCCGGTGCGGTTGGGGTAGGGCTTGGGGGTTTGGCGGCTGGCGCCGCCTCGTCCGAGGTGTCTTCGTTCAGGGATTCGGAACTGCTGCTGGACTCGATGCCCAGGCTTTTGGGGGCTTCTTGGGTGTCGAAGAGGGCGAGTAGCGACTGCAGGACAAACTGGCAGTTGCGGCGGTTGGCTTGCTTGCCGGTGCGGAGTGTGACCTGATCCTGGCCGACCTCCATGAGGTCAAAGCCGAGGGACGCAAGCAATTCGTGGCAACCTGCCACGCGCCACAACCTCACACCGATTATGATGTCAATACTCTCGCTTTCGTTGCTGGTGGTGCCCTTCGGAGGGAACTGCGTGACCACGTTCCGCATCACGCCGATGATCTCGTCGGCGATCTCCGCGTTGTTCACAAGTTTGGACAAGGCGTGCAGGGTCGTCGGAGACAACCCAAGCAAAGCCTGCAAACTCGCCGAGCATTGCGACAGTCGATCCTCCGGATCGGTTTGCGGGAAGAACACGCTCGACGGAATTCCATTCGCCGCCGGTTCAAACCGGAACCCAACCGCCATCAACAAATCTTTCCACCCAATAACTGGCCCCGCCTTGTTCTCAATACTCTTCTGCGTAGTGTACATGGCGTTCTTCTGCCCGCGATGAATCCGCTGCAGACTTTTCTCCACCAAGTGCAGACAAACCCGCAACGCGTCCCTGCACTTGTCCGGCGTTCGCATCAACTCGCACAACGCCTGCCCAATCAAAGCAACCTTGTTCGAAAGCCGCACGTTCCCCCCAATCAAAATAAACCCAGCCCAGTTCGCCGGATGTGCAAAGTGCTTCGTGTGCTGCACCGTCTGCATGGCCTCGGCCAACGCCTTCGCGGCCCTCGTTCCCTGCAGCAGCGCCGAATAAAACGCCCGCAGCAGAATCTTCGCCGCCGTCTCCGGAACCGGCCACAGCGACACCAAAATCGCCCCCGTCCCCGCAAACAACCAACTCCCGGCCAAATTCGCCACCCCCGACCCCGTAATCGGCTCCACCGAGTGATAAGAACTCAACACCACCAACTTCGCACTCAACTTCATCGCCAGCAAATCCGACGCGCTCAGCACAAAGTCCGACAACGGCGGAATCTCCGACCCCCCCAAATCCCCCACCCCGTCCTCGTCCCCGTCCCACCGCTTCTGCGACTGCGAGTCCAACACCTCCCCCGGGCTCAAAATCACCGCACCCATCTTCCAGCTAACGTTCGCCGCAAAGTGCACGCACTCCGCCGCCCCCAACTCCGACACGATCGCCTCCTTGGTGGCACTGCACGAAACCAGCGGCTTCGTGTTCAGCATGTCCGACACCATGGCCGCCTCCTGAAGCGACGCCGGCGACTCCGACCAGCCCCACGTCTCCGACAGGGACGCCGGGATCTTCGGACCGCCGATGACCAGCGCGCTGTTCAGGCCTTCCGCTGAAAATTGCAAAATTTACGTCAGAAACGCGATCACCGTAGAAACTTCGCGTAGAGATCACTTACCGGGTTCGCGCGCCTTGGTGCGGCTCTTCTGGCGCAGGGTGTGCAGCGATGGGACCGTAAGCAGGGAGCAGCGTTCGGAAAGGTACTCGCCGGACTCGTCGCCGCTGCGGAGGATCGCGAACGGCACCAGGTAGAGTTCCTTTTCCAGGACGAGGATGAGCTCGCGGCGGCCCAGGCGGGATGCTGAAAAAGAGACTCTTTTAAATTCACTGAATTGAAAAGAAAGATGTGAGGAATACTCACTGGTGCTGATATCGGGTAGAAGATCTTCGAACGGTGCCAGCAGAAGGTTGTACAGCACGTGCAGGCAGGATGGGCCCTGCCAGGGTGGTAGCATGTTTGAGCGGCGCGATCGCGTTGAGCCTTGCAGGCTGCCGATGGATCTAGAGATAGAAAGCGGGATTTGTTAGTTTTCAACAAATTTTTAACTTTGTTCTCCATTCTCAGAATTTTTATAGATTTTTTTGAAGACATTTAGATTTTTTAAACCATTTTATGTATACAGTCCAGACTCGATTATCCGATGGTTTGTATGGGATTACGGATAATCGAATCATGACAAAAAAAATAATTCTTATATTTTTTTTTATTTTGTTACTTTAAACGTCAAATTCAACTTCTGAGACCCTAATTTCGTCAAATTTGTATATTTGATTGCCTTTTAAATTGAAAAAAGCATCATGTTATCATCGCCATGTTTGCCGCCATCTTGGATTTAAAAATTCTAAATCATTTCGGAGTAGTTTATGGGTATTTAAGCTCGACCATTAAAAATCAGACAACGAAAAAAAAAATCTTAAAAATTATTTTCAAATTCTAAGATTCGATTATCCGAAGTGAAATGTGAAAAAAGTGAAAAACTCCAAAATTCGTGAGGCAAAAAAAAAGCTTGCCACATTTATTTGGTCATTGTTGTAAATATATTCAGTAAAAATAGCAACATTCCCCCTTAATGGCTAGTATGGAGATCGGAAGGAAATGGGTCAAGAAACAGCTTTACGAACAGCAGAACAAAGGAGAGGGAGCGTTTTCTTGGGGCTTTTCTTCACCCTCTCTGGCTTGCTTTCGCTGCCGCTGCTGCCCATTTGAAATTTTTCTTGACCGATTCCTTCCAAAGTGCATACACCACTTAACATGTTTAACACATTAACTTTATTACACGCAGAAAAATAAGACTTATTTGAATCAACAAAACGTTTTGTTGATTTGAAAATCAAAATTTTTGTTGAATCAACGCTAAACGTCAAAGCAACATTTTCAAAACAACAAACAAAACAAGATTTGTTTGGAATTAATAAAATCAAGGTTTGTTTCAACGCAAAATCGGCGTTGATTATATTCAACAAAAATTTTGTTGAATCAAACCTCGTACAGGCCGATTCTACAAAATATTTTTCTGCGTGTTCTCATTTCTTTTGATAGGGTTCGCAGACCTTCAATATTTCTGGCTCATCGGCAAGGTCGAAATTTTCAAAAAAAAAAAAAAAAAATGTTTTCTAAAAACTCATGTTTGCTAAACCAGATTTTGCACCATCATGCATTTTTAGTCCCATAAAACATATCAACAAAATTTGAAATCTTTAAAAATAATATTTTGGGAAATCAACTTTTAGTGGATTTTTTCCGTGTAACTATTTTGTTCCCCACAACTTTGCCGAAGACACCAAATCGATCAGAATATCTCTTCTCAAGATACAGAATTTCATACATTTTCATACCCATTTTGTATGACCAGCTCACACAATTAAAAATCACGAAAAAATGTGCGAAATCGTAGAAAACTACAGTCATCCCACATATTCGGAACACCCACAAATTCGGAACACTTTTGCGGTAATTTGTCAATAACATGCCAAATGCAGCTTTTCTGTCGACCCTACTATTTTTAGGACCTTTATTTTGACATTCTCTTGCTATTTCACTAGTAAAAGTAGTACTTTTTCAACAAAAAACCTTATTTCAAGACTATTTTATCCAGAGCAGCAAAACTCTGCCTCCAAATTGCCTGTTCCATGATTGTGGGATGTTATTGTGCCTCCCACAATTGTGGAACACCTGAATTTAACTGATATTTTTTACAAAAAAGATATCAGACCATTCATAACACATAACTAAGCTTGAGCTTCGTTGATTTCAGTGCGTGAAGTCATTATTTTGTAAAAAAAATGTGTACTCCTGGAGAGAACTAAAGTTTGTTTACATCCGTAAGAAAAAAGTGTTCCGAATTTGTGGATTTCAAGGGCCAAAGTTTTTCTTCAAAAACTTGATTTAAAAGTAAAAATACAGCAAGTTCGATACAGCATTCTAAAGATCGCAAGGTAGAAGCGAATCATTAAGTTCAATTATCGATTTTCTATGATTTTTTGAACATTGGCCGATATGTAAACTGTTCCGAATATGAGGGATGACTGTACTCAGTTTAGTTTGAGTGTGTGTGACGGTGCGTGCGCTAGACATTCTTGGAGGAAAAAGTAAGAATATTAAAAAAATCCAACATTCAAAATTGTAAAATTTCAGGTTCAAAAACTCTGAGATTTGAAAAAATTAAAGTTGCTAATAACTTGATAATTTAATAATTAAAAAGTTCTGAAAATTAAAAAAAAACTGATTTCCAAAATCAGATAATCTTAAATAAAAGGATAAAAAAATCTGAAATTCTGAAAAATTCTCAAGTTCGTAAGTTGATAAATCCAACCAATTTACAGAAAATCTTGAATTTTGGAGCATTCTTTGAGTCATATTTTAGGCTAAAGATTCAAATTGTGAGATAAATAAAAAATATCGTTTTAAAATTATCCGGAGTGAAATATTTAGGTATTCGACTGAGTTTAACTTTTTCAAATCCCCAGATTTCAGTTTTTTAAATTTCTGAATTATTATTTATGTTGTTCAACAATGCATTGTGTTTTAAAACATTTGAAGTATAGAAATTAATATTTTGAATTTTTGATTTTCGATCTCTTATTTCAATTTTTATGTATTGACAAAATTTTCGAATTTTAATTCTGGTTCTTATTTTTTTCAAATATAATTTTTGTTTTAAATTTCGAGTTTTTATTTTTAGAAATTTTAAATTGCTGATGGTTGTAATTGAAAAAACCCGGTTTTGATTTTTTTCAAATTTTCAGGTTTTTTTTAAATTGTCAATTCGCAGAATCTTTGAATTTCTTTATTTGACAAATTTGGGGATCCTGAATATTTAATTGAAGTTTCCCGTTTCAAATTTCAAATTTTTAAATTTTTAGTTTTATGATTTTTTTTTGCCAGAAAATAAAAAGTAGAACTTTTTAGCATTTGATTTGAAAAGTATTACTTTTGATTCTGTTTTTTTTTTCGATACAGAAAAGTAGGCTCTTTCATCGTTCAAGAATGACAGGAAAAATAAGTAGTTTGACGATGGAATTGCAAAAAATCTACTTTTTATTTCAAACAAAACAAGCTTTCTGAAACCATTAAAAGAGAGTTAGCTTTTTAGGAGATTTGTTTTAAACTCTTCTAAAAATTAACAGTTTTCCGATTCAACCTAATTTTCATTGAGAAAATCATGACACTTTGAGAATACTGAAATAGTGCCAATTATCAACATTGTCTTGATTATTGTTAACTAACTTTAAAAACTTTTCAAAATTTTATGAAAACTTCTTCTTGAAGTGCTTTGAAAATTTGTCTACCATGGTCATTATGATTCCATACCATTCCGTACGAATTAAGTTTGTACTCTTCATTTTGAGAAAAAATATCTAACCTATCAAAGTCACCCCGGTTTTCGGTACCAACAAGAAATAGTCATTATACAGTCCAGACTCGATTTTCCGAAAGCCTTGGCAAAATTTCACTTCGAATAATAAAAACTTCGGATAATCTGAGCACGATTTTATTTTTTTATTTTTTGTTGTTGAGATTAGCTCATGTGATTTAACATTTTTAAATTCAAGATGGCCACTAAAATGGCGGTGATAAAATATTGAAATAGTAGTTTATGCAACAAGTTGCAAAAAGAGGATTTTTTCGGCACGAGTCGTACATTTATCATTTATTTATTTACTCGGTGAACCTCGTTGGATAAATACGAAGAGTGCTGAAAAAATCAAGTTTTGCAACGAGTTCTATACAACATTTTCTTGCTATTCCGAAAAACACCCAGTGAAATTTAAGTCAAATTTTCATGTATTTTGTTGATAAATCGTTGAAATCAATTTTTTTTTGAAAAGTGTTACTTTTCGAAACAATTGCTGAAAAGTAGAACTTTTCTGCATTTATTTTGAAAAGTGTTGCTATTCGATTCTGTTATTTTTGGTACAGAAAAGTAGGCTATTTCGTCGTTCAAGAATGACAGGAAAAGTAAGTAGTTTCACGACGGAATGGCAAAATAGTAGTTTATGCAACAAGTTGCAAAAAGAGGATTTTTTCAGCACGAGTCGTACATTTATCCAACGAGGTTCACCGAGTTGGATAAATACGACGAGTGCTGAAAAAATCAAGTTTTGCAACGAGTTCCATACAACATTTTTTGCAATTTCGAAAAACACCCATTGAGTGAAATTTTAAGTCGAATTTTCATGTATTTTGTCAATAAATCGTTTAAATCAAAAAAATGTGGAAAAGTGTTACTTTTCGAAACAAGTGCTGAAAAGTTCAACTTTTCAGCACCCATTTCAGTGCTGAAAAGTAGAACTTTTCAGCATTTATTTTGAAAAGTGTTGCTATTCGATTCTGTTATTTTTGGTACAGAAAAGTAGGCTATTTCGTCGTTCAAGAATGACAGGAAAAGTAAGTAGTTTCAAGACGGAATTGCAAAAAATACATTTTCTAATTTAATAGGCATTCAACACAGAACTAGAATTTGAGGTTAAAAATAAGAAAATAAAAAAAATAAGAACACAATATTTTATGTTGCGTTTCGGTTTTCCGAAGTCTGATACAAACCTCCGGATAATCGAACTTCGGATAATCAAAACTTCGGACAATCCAGGCTTCAGATAATCGAGC
>NC_068939.1:164310897-164527524 GCF_016801865.2 Culex pipiens pallens | reverse complement strand
TTGTAAGCTGCTTCGATATTTCAACAAAGCAGAACGAGAATCTGAAGGTGGGTCGAATTAAGGTACATCGTTGGTCCGATCTTAGAAGCAATAGTCCCAAATTAGGAGATTTTTCTTAGTTTTTAAGGCGAAATGTTGATCATGTTTCAGCATTGGAAGCTACATAACCAAATTACATTTTAAAAAACATTTTTCTTTTGAAAGTTATACCCACGGAAAGCTTTAACAAAAACTGTTGTCAACGGAAAAAAACAAACACTTTTTTGGTATTTTTTTGTTTTTATTATTTTTTTCTCTTTTTCTCAATAATAATTTACAAACATAAATTAAAAACATTCTTCATTCTTCCGGTTCAGTTTTTTTTTCCATCTGTTTCTCTCTTGATTTAATTTCTTTGTTTTCCCTAAATTTTGATGCAACATGTTGTATGTTTGTTTCCTTCTTATTTTTCTCTCTCTCTCTCTCTTTCTTTATTTCGGCTTTTGTTCCATTGTTTCCATCTTCATCATTCTTCACCAGGATGTATGAGTTGTGATTTTTTTTATTTCTCTTCGAAATTGGCGTTCCGACATTGTCTGATCTTTTTATTTCACTTCTCTCTTTCTTTCTTCTCAGTTAGTCTATAATGCAGTTCTCTCTTCTTCGGTATGCCACTGTGACTTATTTATAGATTTTTTTCCACTCTCATTTCACTCATTCGCGATTCTTTTTTGCTCTCGTTTGCACTCAATCACTCTCTCACTCACACAGTCAAACGCTCTGTTACTTTATTCTCCCTCTCCGCAGCACTGTCTCTGCGGCTCTAAAGAGTCGCGCGCGCGTGCGCAACAAAAAAGCGGAAAAATCTGCTGGTTTTTGTTCTTCACACCACTGAACACACGCGATTTATTTGTTTAATTTAATATTAGTTTAATAACTCTTGCTCACCATCTTCACGCTTTCCCGCTCTCTCACACAGTCGCGCATTCACTCACATTGCCCGCCGCTTGAATAGAGTTTTTTTAGAGATAGTTTTTTTGTCCTACTCATTTTTAAATATTATTTTACATAGGTTAATCACATATGCCCATCGAAAGCACTCTTTCACTCTCACACTCATTCTTTCGCTCTTTTTTCTCGAAGCGCGCACAACAAAAGCTAGAGCCATCTTCCAACGTTTAGCGAAATCTTGATTTGTTGACCCTATATAGGGTAAAGTGTGTGTGTGTTGAATCCTTTCTTGCTCTCTTTCTCTCTCATCAACTCATACGCTATCTCATCCTCTCCGTAAGATTGGCTCCCTCTCATTGCCACTTTCTTCTCCGCCGGTGTACCTTAATAATTATTTAACAAACAAAAATAAGAGTTACTTTTTATTTTATTTTCTCCTCAAACGAGGATTTTGGTTCCGACTAAACCAAACTCTTGAATCGCTCTCAAAACAGGTTGCTATCGCATGCTTTCACGCTCAACGCTTGCTTCAATTCGCGCTCTCGCAACTCGCCCAGTTTCGCGCTCTCTCTCGCACACACACACGTGACAAAACGGAAAACGATCGCGCTTGTTCGGTTTGTTTGCTTTTGACACAAATCAACAACAAGAAACAAAAAACAAACTTCTCTCTTCGCACTCTCTCTTTCTCTTATTTTGCTTACTTTTTTGTATCTCCACTTGTTTCCGCGTTGCACTGAAATATGGGATGAACTGTTTTTGAGGTGTGTGTCTCTCGCTCTCTTTCTCTTGCATGATTTAGTAGTGTGAATGGGTGATTTTTGATTGCAATGTTGTGTGTTGTGTGTATTGTTTTCTCGCTCTCGCTCGCGCGCTCGCTCTCATTTTTAGTTAATAATAATAAGGATAACTACTAACGATGATGACAAGATGCGTTACGTGGATGAGTCTCGGTTCTACTTTTTCCATCTCATTTTTTTTCACTCCTTTTTTTACATCTTTTTTAAAATTATTTATTCTGTCGGTTTGGGTTTTTGAGAAGTTCTCTAAATTTTCGCAAATCGATTTTTGGTTGTTTATTTTTATTTGATTGAAACTTTGTCTATATATTTTTTATGTTCAAAGAAGCCTTTAATATTATTTATTTGATCGTTTCAACCACTGAATTTCAAGAGCTGTTAGTCAAGATCTGGTCTGAAAATATAATTTAAAAAAAACTGTATATTGTAAATAAGATTTTCTGAGGTATGCTCTTTTAAAAAATACAATCTTGTTGAATATCATTAAAAACAACCTTTTGCCTTGGTTCCGACAAACTCCAAGTTTGATGAAAGAATTTGATTATAGTGAAAATTCAGATTCTGAAGGGTAAAAAACAACATTTCTATAGTTTTATTTGAAAAGGGTCCTCAAACATAGGATATTCCATATCTTATAGGACTTTTGACTTAAAAAAACTCTAGATTTGAGCTTTTGTGCATAACCGATTTTTTTTAAATATTTTGGTTTTGGTTTCAAAAATATAAATTTTTTTATCTTAAATTAAATTTTCAACAAAAAATCCGCCTCTAAAAAAAGTGCATGATTTTTTTAAAAAAATTATCAATATTTCAATATTGGACCTTGTTTAACTAGAAGAAGTTACAACGCATAAAATAAAAATAAGGACTTTTTGACGTAAGCCTCAAAAGAAAATCTTTTGACGCTCATCAAGAGAAAAATCGAGAAGAAACATGGCTCTCCTCTCTCTCGCGCACGAAAGATCGGTGAAACAAAAAAAAACTCAAGAAATATTCGGCGGAACACCGATTTCACACACCTGCAGGTTTAAAGTCACACGTCCAAAAATTACCTGTCACTGTTCGCAGATGAACAATGTTTGCAAAGAAAGCGAAATAAAGTTATTCAAGTGTTGCTAACAAAGAAATACACAAAAAATCATCTACTGATTGATTTTCTTCGAGAAGTTCGGAAGCGATTTTCTTTTGCGTGTTTCGCCTCTTCTCTCTTTCGCGGGCGAAGAAAGTTTGCAAGCGAAAAAGATTCCGTCCCTGGACTACTTTTGTTGGAAAGCACTTGAATACAATCGAAATAAAAAAAAATTGAAAAACCAAGCGATTCCCAAACACAGATTACAATTTCAAGTACCAAAGACTTGGTCGCTGCTGACAAAAAGCCGACCAATCTCACGTGGACCTTTACGTCATTCCGATTATTGTCAGATATAACTACTTCGATTTTTTGTTATGACTCGGTGCTAAGTGTTCATACTTCGGCCGGCTACGAAATTATGGGAAAGTATAATTTGTATTAGATACGATTTAAAAAAAACAATTGAGATATTTTCGGAAAAAAACTGAATCTCTCGTGAAATTTCTAAATTAAATTTTATATTCAAATGTTTCAGATTTTAATATTTTGATTTTTTACCAAAAGTTTTTTTCTTCATAATTTTGGAATTAAAAATGGAATAAATCGATTGACACTTGAAATATTAGGACAACAGCAACATACCATTATTTTGAAAAATATATAAACGACAAATCTAGATTCAATTTTCAAAAGGTCCTATCTACATAGGAATCCCATGACTCGTAGGTTGTTTTGAAAATATACTCTAGAAAATTTGAAATAAGAAATCTTTGTCAAGTCTTTTTTTTCAAACCTTAAAAATTTTCACTTCGAAAATTGATTGTGAATTATTTTAAGTAAAAGTAAATCTTTCCCAGTTCCTGAGGGGAACACCCTTGAAGAGTATCGGGGCCGGCATTTACAAAGCGGATTCAGTGGCAGTTTCATTCTCAACTTAATGTTAACATGTTAAGGTTAATGTTAACATTCCATAGGTCGCCTCCCTAAGGTGTCGTGATAAGGTCCAGTTTGTGACGATACACTACCTTCCCTTTACTAAGCAATCGATTCCAGAAGGGAAAAGATCACCAGTTGTGTTGGTCCGAGCCGGGATTTGAACCCCGATCTACCGCTTACGAGGCGGAAGCGTTACCACTGGGCTACGTGGCTCGGTCGAATTATTTTACACACCTTCAAATTGTTTGTAGAAATATTTTTCATACATTTTCCATACTTTTAAAGTGCTCTTTTTTTAATGTGCAGAAAATCCAGAAAAATGTGGTTTAACATATGATTTGAAAAAGAACGCTTCCAGTCTTGTGATTAGATTTCGCCCAAGCACTTTTCTTGTCACAATTACTCGAAAATCTATTACAAAAATTAAAGCGGCCAGCCCTACTGCGTTGTATTTACCGCAGTGAGGATTCTGTGAACGGATCGCATTTCACAGAATCTACAGGAGAGGAGGGATGCGTAGACATACCGTACCAAACGCTCTGGTATATATTTTTAAGAGAAATAATATGTTGAAAAAGTTTGTTAAGTAATTTCTTGAAGACACTAAATCGACAATAAAATCTCTTCCTAAAGTTTTTTTTTAATTTTCATAACTTTATTGCATGGAAAGCTCCCAAAATCGTGTGCAGAGAAATTTTCATTCAAATAAACAAAATACAAACAAATAAAAATTTGCGAAAAAACTAGACAACTGCTCTCACCCACTTCTTTTCTCAAAGGAACAAGGGCTTGGGAGGATTTTGCTTGCGTTACACAAAGACGCGCGTAACGCAGTAGATTTGTTAGATTGGGGTAGCAGCAGTGATGGACATTTTATTCAGCGATTACCTTTTTTTGCTGTTGTTTTTCTTGCTCCGTTGTGTTGTTGCTACATAACTTAATATGCCTTTTTAGTAAATTGTTTCCGAAACTATCTAACATGTGTGGATCGTCCTCATTTTTTTTTCGCATTTTTCGTTTCGCGCACACTTTTTTCTTACCTTGTGTATGTATAGTTTTACTTCACCACTCCTCTTCTTCCGCGATTACTCTCTTTGCTACTAATTACTAAATATGTAAGCATTCTATTTTTTCTCTCTTTTCTTTTAAATATAATTTATTTTTCTTTTTTTATATATTCTTAAATACAGTCAGTAACTTTGATACAGTTTTAAGCTGCAGTCCATTTTTTTTCTCAACTCCTCTCTCTCTTGCTTGCAGTCACGCACACAGACAGACACAGATATTCGCTCCCTCGCTCTCTCTCACTTTCTCTCTCCGGAGGATCTGCAACGCGCGACGACGAGCTGTTGTTATTTTTTTCAAGTTTTCTTTTTATTCGCGTTTTGCGCCTATTGATTAGTTACTATAAATCACATTGGGTGTTTTTTCGGACACTTGTTTGCTACTAGTGTTGATGTTGATTTTTTTTCTCTCTTTCTCACACATGCACACACACAAACAAACAACCACACAAGCACTCTCTGCTCTCTTCTGCTCTGGCGCAATGACTAAATGTAATGATATCGAGAGTTTGTAGTCGCAGTTTGATTTTATTACACAGAAAAAAACGATTCTTCTTTATTAACCTTTTTCACGCCACGCTCTCTCACATTGTTTTCTCTTCTTTCTCTCACTAGTACTTTTTTGCTATCCTCTCTCAATTGCTCCTGCTCTCACACTTTTTCTCTCCTCTCGCTCTCCCTTTCCGAAACAATAGGCATTAAAAAAAAGAAAAACAAACTAAAGAATCTCGAATAAAATTAAACAATAGGTTAATAATATTAATTAATAATGATAATAGTTAAACAAAGCAAGCATTATCTGTCCTGTCCCACCTATCTTTTTTTTTCTGCCACTGGCACAAGCGTTAGCGGTTCTCCACAATCACACACACACACACAATTCACTCACACCGGTTTTGTGGGAAAATGGGCCCAGAGAGAGCGCGCTCCTGACTTACGAAAACAAAACAAAAAAAAAGAAGTAATAATTATATATTATTATAACCTAAGCAGCCCTCGCTCGATATTGTTTGTTTTGTCTGTGGTGAGCGCATGCGTGTGTGTGTGTGTGTTCGTATGTGTGTGTGTGTTCGTATGTGTGTGTGTGAGAGTGTCGAGTTGCGTTGCACTGCTGGTACACAAACATTTATTGTGTAACAGAGATAGAGTGCGCGTGATGGATTTTTTTGTTTTGTTTTAATGCTTGGCATTTTTTTACGTGCGCGCGCTCACTGTTTCTTGTTTGATTAGTATTTTTCTCTCTCTACACTTCTGACATAGATTCTTGGTTTTGCTCGTTTTGTCCTCTGTTTAGTTTTTTTAGTCACTTTTTTCCTTCCCTCTTTTTTTTCTTCGTTTCTCCTATACACGGTGTATTAGCGGGTGAATGTATGTGTGAGTGTCTGTATGTGTGTGTGTGTGTATTGTGAGACATTGTTGTCAAACCCCGCACCACATACATCCGGGGCACGCAACACTGATTGCCGGGCTCGGGTTGTTGCTGCTTATTTTCCGTCGTAGTACTTGGCGCTGCCATTGTTGCCACAGATTATGTCCTCCCAGGCTGTTGAGATAAAAATAAAACAAATCAAGATTTAGTATCAGTGTTTTTCTAGAAAGTTGGTGTATCATTTAAATTTTTTTTTCTCTCAATTTTCTACGATTCCGATCACCTTCCCCATGACGGCATTCAAATGATTGCTGTCAACACGCTTGAGTATTGAGCTCAGCATTCATTCGTTTCAACTTCGTGTTTGTTCACTGATGGTCTCTTCGTCATGACGATCACGGCGCGCTCAGTCAGTGTTCAACGATCGAGTCGATAATGAGAGCTGACTTTACCAGCTCTTTCAAATTTTGAGATAATCACTGTTATTGAGCGTTCCTTTTTTTAACATTGCGGGACAAATTTTTGTTCTTTGTCATGCCGGTCATGTCTATAACATAACCAACCACACATTTTTTTTTCGGACTGCACTGCCGTTCTACGCATAATCGTCCCATGTTCGAAAAAGTGCAACTGAGAAAAACGTCATTAAAATTATTCGACCGTTTTTTTGTGTTTCTACGCATAATTGTCCCGTGGGTCCCTATTCACCCCATAAGTCCCTAATCATCCCAGTTAGCAGTTTATCACTCTTATTTGTTATCTTCTTGGTATACAACAGGTAAATAAGACACAATACTTCGTCAAACTAATGACTTAGTGAAAGAAAATACTTGGTGGGACAATTATGCGTAGAAGTACAACGATGGGACAAACAGACTTGGTGTTGTTTTCAATGAGTTTTCGAACAAAGTACTAGATTTTATGTGTTTTTCTCAAAGTATACGTTAAACTAAACTTAAAATTGTCAAAAAGTCAAAATCGTCAAAAAATGACATGGGACAATTATGCGTAGAACGGCAGTGCAATTCGGCAAAAATCGGCTTTCTGTTAAGCAAAGTACGGAGAGCAAGGAAGGAACGCGGTCAAGGAAAGTTGCGCTGATAGTTCGGTTTAATGCGTGTCCAAAAAAAATAGTGACTTTATCCAAATGACAGCTATACTGTGCATATTTTTCTGTGTGGAAGAAAAGGAGGCGAATACACTTAGCCCCCGGTGGCTGGTCACTTTTTCGTTTGAAACTTTATAGTTTGACCCCCGGTAGTCAAACTAAAAAGTGACGAACTGTCACTTTTTACACGGCGCTCACGCACACTATCAAAACAAACGTTTGAGGTTTGAGTGTAAAGCACGATCATTTTGGTCGTTTTAATAATTTTGGTCATTTGGTCATTTTAATACGGGCGTTGACATTATTTTTTATTAAGTTTATGAAAAAAACTTAAAATGAGAAAAAAAAGTTTTCAAAAAAACTTCAAATTTTTCATGTAAATAAAGGCCAGCATTGAAAATTACATTTCGAATGTTTTGGACTTGATAAAAAATATTTAGATTTTTTGTGAATGTCCGAAGTTTTTTCTACGAAAAAAAAAATCGGCAATACGAGGCGCTGCTCGCGGCAAGAGCGAGAGCGCGGACGAAAAGGTTAGCGAGAGCGAGAAGAGAAATGAACTACAAGTTTTCTGCCTTGCTCGCGAGCGAAAAAAAAAACTTTTCTTCTTCTCGCTCGAATTTCAACACTGGTTTTGATCATTCTAGTCATTTTGGTCAATTTGATTTCTTGATCATTTTGATAATAATGATCATTTTGGTCAACTTGGCCATTTTGATTATTTTTGTAATTTTGATAATTTTGGTCATTTTGGCCATTTTGATCATTTTTTTTTATCATTTGGTGATTTTGAACATTTTGGGCATTTTGGTCATTTTGGCCATTTCGATCATTTGGGTTATTTTGATCATTTTGGTGATTTTGATCAATTTAGTAATTTTGATAATTTTGGTCATTTTGATCGTTTTGGCCATTTTGATCATTTTGGTTATTTTGATCATTTTGGTTAATTGGATTTTTTGGACATTTTGATATTTTTTGTCATTTGGACATTTTAGTCATTTTGACAATTTAGGTGATTTGATAATTTTGGTCATTTTGGCCCTTTTGACCATTTGTGTTATTTTGATCATTTTGGTTAATTGAGTTTTTGGTCATTTTGATAATTTTTGTCATTTGGAAATTTTTGTCAATTAATCTAATTAATTATCAAATAATTTTAGTCATTTTGATAACTTTGGTCATTTTGGCCATCTTGATCATTTTGGCCAATTTGGTCATTTTGATAATTTTGGCCATTTTGGTTATTTTGATTATTTTGATCAATTTGATTTTTTGGTCATTTCGATATTTTTTGTCCAGGGGGGCGACATCTATATCTCACTACAGGCAGGTCGCCCGTAGCCAACACAAGCTGTCAACTTCGGCACCAGAACAAAAGGGAACTGTCAACTTCGGCGCCAGCACAAAAGAACAGCTGTTCGTTACGGAACCAAAACAAAGCAACTGCGCACTGTAAAAAAAAGTACAAAAACTGCAGGCATAAAATGGAAATAAAGTAATTATTGTTTTTATGCAATTTTTTACCGAAATGTACGTTTAAAAGTTAGCGTATATTTGTGAGGTGATTTTTATCAATTTATTTGCAAAATAAACTACTAAAGATGGGATTATTAAGCACACATCGGGCCGATGACCTCATTTAAAGTTGTACTTTTATCACATGAAACGTTTAACTTAACTACTGTGTAATTTGACTTTTACTACAGTAATTCTTATAACAAAAATTGAATTAATAATAAAAGAAATATTTTTGTTTTCACTGTGCGCAGTTTGCGCGCGTTATCAATCTCAATCACCCAAGATGGCGGCCTTTAGCATGATAATTTTGGTCATTTTGGAAATTTTGATCATTTTGGTCAATTTGATTTTTTGGTCATTTTGGTAATTTTGATCATTGGCCATTTTGATAAATTTGGTAATTTTGTCAATTTTGGTCATTTTGATCATTTTCGTCATTTTGACCAATTAGGTAATTTTGATAATTTTGATAATTTTCGTCATTTGGATCATTTAGGTCATGTTGATCATTTTATAACCTTGATCATTTTGGCCTTTTTGATCTTAATCGTTTTGATCATTTTTTGTAAATTTGATCATTTTGGTAATTTTAATAATTTTGATCGTTTTAGTAATTTTTGGTCATCAATCATTAATATTTTTGGCCATTTTGGTCATTCTGATAATTTTGGTAATTTTGGCCATATTGGTCATTTGACAATTTTGATCATTTTGGTCAATTTGATTGATCGGTCATTTTGTTAGTTTTGATCAATTTGTTAATTTTGATCTTTTAGGTCATTCTGTCCATTATGATCATTTTGGTCATTTTGATATTTTTGACAATTTTGATCATTTTGGCTATTTTGATCATTTTGACCATTTTGATCATTTTGGTCAATTCGATTTTTTTTGGTTATTTTGATATTTTTTGTCATTTGGTCATTTTGGCCATTTTGATCATTTTGACATTTGGGTCATTTTGATCATTTAGGTCATGTTGATCGTTTCGATAATTTTGGTTATTTTGATATTTTGGCCCATTTTGATAATTCTAGTAATTTTGATCATCTAGCCTTTTTGATCATTTTAATCATTTTGATCATTTTTGTCATTTGGACATTTTGGTCATTTTATTCTTTTTAATAAGTTTAGTCATTTTGATTATTTTGGTCATTTTGGCCATTTTGATCATTTTGGTTATTTTGATCATTTTGGTCATTTTAGTAATTTTCGGTTATCAATCACTAATATTTTTGGCCATTTTGGTTATTTTGATAATTTGGTCAATTTGATTTTTGGTCATTTGGATAATTTTGGTAATTTTGATAATTTTGGTCATTTTGATAATTTTGATCATTTTGGCAAATTTGATTTTTTGGTAATTTTGGTAATTTTGATCAATTCGGTAATTTTGGTCATTTTGATCAAGTTGGTCATTTTGATAATTTTGATCATTTTCGTCATTTTGATCATTTAGGTCATGTTGATCGTTTTGATAATTTTGTCATTTTGATCTTTTAGGCCATTTTGATCTTTCAGACCATTTTGATATTTTAGGTCAATTTGTTGATTTTGGTCATTCTGTCCATTTTGATCATTTTGGTTATTTCGATCTTTTTGACAATTTTGGTCATTTTGGCTGTTTTGATCATTTTGACCATTTTGATTATTTTGGCAATTAGATTTTTTGGTTATTTTGATATTTTTTGTCATTTGGTCATTTTGACCATTTTGATAATTTTGACCACTTTGGAATTTAGATCATTTTCGTCATTTTGAACATTTGGGTCATTTTGATCGTTTCGTTTATTTTGGTTATTTTGATCTTTTAGGCCATTTTAATAATTCTAGTAAGGCCTTTTTGATCATTTTAATCATTTTGATCATTTTTGTTTATTTGATCATTTTGGTCATATTAATAATTTTATTCATATTGGTCATTTTTGGGCATCAATCATTAATATTTTGGTCATTTTGAAAATTCTAAGCATTTTGATAATTCTGGAGCAACATTTGAAAAAGGCGCATAAGCATTTTGACAGCTGCTACTATTTGGAATTTCCCAGCTGTCAACTATTTGGCAAAAGGCCGTGTTACGCACCATACAATTTTATCAAAATTGTATGAAAATTGTTACGAGGAGGGAGGGTGTCTTTAAAATAATTTACGTTACGTAATAAAGGAACGCTCCCCCTTAGGCCGTTTTCATTCGTCTACTGGTGAGCACTGAACCCCACAATAACCGATCTCAACTCCTCGCCACTGGCAACTCGAGGGACGGGTTTTGGACATTTCCCGTACTCCCGTTTGATAAATTGTGTAACAAGCTTTCTTCTGATTTCGCTCAACATGATGAAAGCTATAATATTGAGTTCAGCTGACATACAGCACATTCCATGTTCCGATTTGGGTCCGTGTTTTTTGCTTTCAGACCATCCAGATTGGTACCTACCCATGCCGACAAAGTTGACAATCTTGTCGTGGTTGTGGTTCGTCTGCAGCTGCTCGGGCGCAATAAACCGCAGGTTAATCTCCTTGATCTTCTCCCGGATTGGCTGCTGCTGACTTTGCTGAGGTTGCGCCGGTACGTGCTGCTGCTGTTGCGCTTGCCGCTGCGGCTTTGGCTGGTACTCGAGGTGGGGTGGTTCCGCCGTTACGTTCACCGGCACTGGCACCGGCGCCACCGCGACCGTCATCGTGGTTTGGTTGTTGAGACTAGTGATGCTGTTGGGGGTGGTTGCAGCGACCGCAACGGGCACGACGGCTACCGGAGGCGGACCGGCCGGGACCAGCACGACCGGTACGGCGGCAGGCAGTGGCTGAGCGGCCACCACGACCGGGATGGGTACGGCCGTGGCAACGACGGGGATGGGAAGTGGCGGCGGCGGAACCGTCATCAGCGTTGGTGGGGACGTGTTGGTGGCACTGTCGACGACGGCTGGTTGGAGCGGCTGCTGCTGCTGCTGGACCGGTGGTGGTGGCAAGTTGTAGTGTCCTGCGGCGGTTGTGGTCGGGGCAGGACGAGCCTGTTGTCGCGCCAGCACGTGTGGCGGTGGAAGCTGCGGCGGAGGTTGCGTGTACAGTGGACCAGGTCCGGGCAACACCATGGACGGCGGCGGCTGGTGGAACTTATGCTCGATGCTGTCCCGGTAGGTGTCTGTGGAGGAAAAAGGTCAGGAGGTTAGTTTGGTGAAAAATTGATAAGCTATTGCTGAACTGCTGTACGATCTCACGTAGCCACAACTAAACCCGAACTCTTGGAATCGGATAAAATCTAGGAAACTGCAAGACCGCGAACGTCATGATCTAGCGCACATTAGCCCCTCGATTGCAAACCAAAACAATCACAACCAAGTCAAGGGTACGCAACTCCTCTTTCAACAAGCAAACTTTGAACTCACCAGGGTCAGTTGAGTTGAGCATCTCGTACGTTTCCGGTTGCTGCTGCTGCTGATTGTGATAATGGTGTTGCTGCTGCTGCTGCGACGAGCTGGAAGAGGACGCCGACGACGGGGACGCCGCGACGGAACTGCTCGACTGCTGCATTGAGCTGTAGCCGAGGTCGGTCGACTGTACGGACGTGTTGCTCGTCGGCGAAGGAACGTTGTTGTCGACGGGCTTCTGGTAGGTCTGCTGCTGCTCGTCCTCTGGGCAGTCGCCAAACAGCAGCTCCTGATCGATGTCGAAGCCAAAGGTGAACTCGTGGTGGTTCGCCTCGTTGGCGGCGGTGCTGCTGTCGTTCATGATGACCGCGGGCCGGTGGTTTGCGGAAGGCTGCGTTGACGATGGGTAGTGTTGCTGTTGCGGAGTTGGCGCGTTCGTGGTTGAAGTTGTGGACGGGGCAAACTTTTCCTTTTTGGACCGCTTGGACGTCGTCGTCGTGCCGACGTTGTTCACCGTCGAAGACGAAGTCGTGCTAGTCGTCTTGGGAGTGCTGCTCTGCAGAAGTCCGGGACCGCCGTTCGTCCGGCTCGTCGTCGTCGTCGCCGACGACGTCGTCAATCCATTGTTTTGCGAGTAATCAATCTCTGCGGCGTGCTCAATCAGCACCGGATTGCTGGTGTTGTTGTTGTTGAGGACGTCAACCAGCGACGCCGTCTGGCCGAAGGTCGTGCCAGCAACATTCCGCGCGTTGTTGATCGATTCGACGTCGTTTGCCGGTGTCGTCACTGCTGCGACTGCAGCCTCCTTCTTTTTGGATTTTTTGGCACCGTTCGAAGCGTTGTTGTTGGTGGTTACGCTGCTGTTTGCGACTGTGACTGGATTCGTGACTGGGGGAACCGATATCAACGCAACGGGACTCGTCTTCCCGGCGGAAGCTGGCTTGGGTTCTTGCAGGGTGCTGTTGGCAGTAAGGGTGGTGGCCACGGGCGCGGCGGCCGCCACCATCGATGGAGTCGTCGTCGTCGTGGTCAAAGTCGTTTTGGCCGGCTTGACAGTCTTCTCCAGGGCCGGGTAATGCTCGTTGGAGTAGTAAATGTCGTTATTGTCGACACTCTTGGATTTGTGTAACGCCAGCTTCGAAGTGCTGTTGGCGTTGGCGTTAGCGTTGCTACTATTTACATTATGTTCACTACTAACGCTACTAACTAGTTTGCCACTGGCCGCCGTCGAGGACGCTTCTTCCGGGAGGGACGCCTTGGGCGTGGTCGCCGCCGCAATCAGCAGACTTTGCGAGTAAGTCGCCTTGTTACTTCCTAGATTGCTACTGCTGTTGGTACTACTGCTAACGCTACTAACGCTACTATTCACATACTGGTGCTGTTGATATTGCTCGGATTCGGGGACTAGTTCCGGGAACGCGGATGGTGACTTGAGTGCTTGAGCAAGGTCCTCGGGGCTGGTCGCCTGGACCGGAGGCCACTTTTCGACACTGTCCAGCGGGGATGTGTTGGTGTTATTGCTGCTGTTGTTGCTACTGTTGGAACCTCCGCCGCCGGCACCCGGCAGATTGTTGTTGACGCGATCGGCGTGCGGAATTCGGGCCGCAATGTCCGCGTACGAGACGCCACCGGCGCCGCCCTGCTTCTGCTGGGACGAGGGTTGTTGCTGCTGCTGCTTCCGCGAGGGCTCGATGGGCAGTGACTGTACCGAGTCGACATCGCTCGAGTCGGACTTTTCCGACGGAGGCATCGAGGAGGTCGATTTCCTTCGCGAAACGTCACTTCCGCTAGTTAGCGAGTTCATGTACGCGTCCCGATCGTTGGCAAAGCTCTGACTCGTCTGATACTTGCCACCCGGGTTCGCAGATCGCGCGCCACCTGCCGAGTTGTAACTCTGACCGGCGCCCAATTGCCGTCGATTGTTCGATACGCCACCGTATCCGGACGACCCGCCGGTCATTCCGGAATCTTCCGCAAACAAACTCTGAGCTTTCTTCTTCATCTTCTTCTTCTTAATCACTACGTGGAACTCGGCGGCCTCCACGGCCGTTCCTCCCGACACTCCACCAACCGCCGACAGCGATTCCACCGACATCCGTAACGAGTCGCGCTTCTTGCCCAGGTTGAACGAAGGCAAGGCAGCGGCTGGCGGTTCACTCGCGTGTTCTTTGGCCTCTCGTTTCTTCGACGACGCAGATTTCTCCTCCTGCTGCACAACATGCTGATCCTCAAGGTAGGCCAACTCTTCCGTGCCCCACGAACGCCGCTCGCCTCGCTTATTATTTGCGGAACCTTCCTTGGAAGAGTTCGACGAAGTCGTCGAGGACGACGACGCGGACGAGTTGGAGGACGTTTGGTGCTGCTGACTTCCCTTCTTGCCAGCCTTTCGAAGCGTCACCGTTTCCGCAACTTCCGGCTTCTGTGACGACGTCGTCACCTCCATCTCCTGACTCTGCTGCTCCTCCTCGGCCTGCTGCTTCTTCCGGCTGCAGCTGCTCAGCTCTTCCAGCGAGTTGCTCTTTTTCAGTTTGGCCTTTTCTTTCTTTTTCTCACTCTTCTTCTTCGGGGCCTTCTCTTCCGCAACACCATTCTCAACAGCCCCACCAGCACCGCTAGTGGAACCGTTTCCATTCCCGTTACCCCCACCCCCACCGCCACTCACTTTAACCACGGTACCGTTCTTCGGATTGACCCCACCACCGCCCCCCTTCCCGTCGATGTAATTCACCAGCTCCTCAATGTTCGTCTCCTTGCCCCGCCAGCCGGCGATATTCTCCGGTATCACCAGCACCGTGTTCCGGTCAGACTTGTTATTGCGCTTCTTCTTGCCACCGCCGGCGGTCGAACTAGCCCCACCACCACTTGCGGAGCCGCCGCCACTAACCGTACCGAGAACACTGCCAACCCCGCCGCCGCCACTATTGCCACTGGCCCCGGCGGCCATTCCTACGGCTGCTCCTGCCGCGACGGCCGCGGCTGCTGCCGACGACACGGCCGAGGAGATGGCCGAGCTCGTCACCGTTGCGGCCGACGAGGACGAACCGGACGAACCACTGAGCAGACTGCTGTTGAACTGCTGCACCGAGTTGCCGTTTTCGTCCAAATATTTTGGCTGCAAAAACAAGAAGACGGAAGAACAGGTTAGGACAACCCGGAACGCACCACGCAACCCGCAATACTGACCCCCGCGTAACTTACTTGCGAAATCATCTGGCTAAAGTTCTGCGTGGTGATGTACTTGGCGTTGTTGGCGGTGATCATCACGTGCTTGGGGTCTTGCTTGCTAACGCTGCTGCTGCCGCCACTTCCCCCTACGCCCCCTCCCCCTCCCGCATCGCTGGACATGAAGCACTTGACGGCCTGGTAGCTCGAACCCAACTGGATCGGCGTAATGTCCACGCTCTTGTTGCTCTCGAGCAGGGGCAGCGGGACGGTCTTGTCGACGTGGTGCACCAGCGACGGTCGCACCGTTGACGACGGCTCGCCAATCTCCAGCTTGGCGTGACTAGTGTAGCTGGTCGTGGGGAAGCGCGGAATCTTCTTCAGCGCACTGCACGCACCTCCAACCCCCGAAGCACCGTGAACTCCCCCGGAAGAGCTGCTACCTCCGCTTGTGGTCGTGCTACTGCTGCCGTACGGATCCCCCAAACTTTCGTCCAAATCGTCCAGCCCCGAATCGTACAGATTCTGCTGCAACGCATCGTTGTCCAGCAGTCGCTGCGTTTCGTCAGATTCCAGCTCGCCCATGTCGATGACGGTGTGGCCAGCCGCCGCTGCCGCTCCCATGCAACCCCCATCAATCAGGTGAGATTCCGTGTTCTTCATGCCACCGCACAGCCCCGCCCCACCCGCCGCTTCCGCCACGGCCTCAATCAGTTCCGCAGCTCCGGCGCTCGTCAACGGTGCCGTCAGGACCATCGTGCCGTAATCGCTCTTCGCACCGCCACTCGCTCCGTCCCGCTTCTTAAACTTGGTAATCGTGGTCCCCCCACCAGCCGACGACGCGGAAGAATCGTTGAAGAACGAACACTCGACGTTGACGTTGCTCGGCAGGCTGCCCCCTTCCCGTTGCCGCGACGAAACCGAACTCGTGTAGCGTTGCTTTTGCGTGCGTGGGTTGTTGATGACGCGGTCCCCGCCACCCGGCCCGAACGAACTGCCGCCGTGGTGCCGCCGGGACATCTGCACGCCCAACCCGCCCAGGTTCGTGTAGAAGTCGGGCGCGAACGGAAACTCCGAGTAGCAGTCGTTGAGGCCGGCCTCCTGGAGATCCTGCAGGGAACCGCCCTGCGTGGGTCGGCCCGAGGCCCGCTTCGAGTGGACCGGCCGGCTTGTGAACGGGAAGTTTTGCTCCTGGTCTTCCTTCTCCGTTTTGTCGAGAAGTTCCTGCGGGAGGGTGGGTGAGAAAAATATAATATGATTTCGGTGCATTGATAAACATTAGGGTGTTTCAACCAAACAAAAAAGGTCTGAGAGTACGGCAAACCGAAGATAGCCCAAACCGCTGGGGACAGGCCAATTCTCAACCAAATGGACTGATATTTGGCATGAGAGTCCCTATGGGTATCTTCGGATTGCCGTAATCTCAGACCTTTTTTGTTTGGTTGAAACACCCTAATAAACATTCCGAAACAGCAATGGTTGAAACCTTTCACATATTTTTAGGGCAAACTTTTTTGTAATTTAGAAAAATAAAGTTGTCCAATGATGCGTATTTCTATTACGAAAATTTTGATACCCAAAAAGTATAGGTAATCGCTCAAACATTCAAGTAATCGCAGGTTTTGTTTGTAAAAAATGGAAAATGTATTTGTTTTTTACGAAAATTGGCCTTTTGTTAGCCACCCTAACACGGCGTAGACCCGCGGTTTAGGGGTAAGCGTGTTTGCCTCTCACCCAGATTTTGAAATTGGTTCTACTTTGACAGTTCTTGTTTCCGAGATATGGCCATTTGAAAAAAGAGGTTTTTTGAAAAAAATACCAACATCGCAAAATTTTGGGGCGGTGCCAAAAAAGAAGGGATGGTACAATTTGGTTCAAAATCGGGACTCTTGCATGTTTTGATGGCATCAATAGCTCCTCCAAATTTGAGCTTGATCAGATAAAGTGCATTTTGAGTGGTGTGCCAGTTGGCGCGAAATGACCCATGTACAAGTGTCCACGTGGTTTATGGATGGTCCCCAGCCAAAATTGACCTATTGACAATTTACACCAATCACATAAAACAAGTCAAATTTTCAACCTTTTTTATTATTTTTTATTTAACCCTCTACAAGTTAACCCCGCCTCTAGACGGGCTTCGATTTTAAAATCAATTTCAAAATCATTTTTTAACCCAATTTTTGATCTTTTAAAAGCATTGGAAGGAAGAACTCCTAAATTTTTTGATAATTTGGGCAATACAAATATCTTGTTTTGAAAATGTCTTACGGGAAAAGTGTATGTGAACACCCTAACAAAATTTGAAAAGCCTCTAAACTGCCGCTCTAATCGTGTCCGTCTCATTTGTAAAATCCGCAAGCCCAGAAAAACGTGTGTCAAAGTTGTCCCGCAGATAAGGCTACGTGTTAAAATTTCACGAAAAAAAATGATTTTCTCCGGCTTTCTAGAACAAAGTACAACATTTTATTGGTTTTTTTCTGATAGTTTACATGATTTTGAACCAAACTACATCATTACCTCAAAATTGACGAAATAACATATGGGACGGACTAGCTTTTAGCGGCAGTAAAGGAGGTATTAGACTATGACAAACAAACAAATTCTAACTTTTTCGTGTTTGACAGCTTGCGGCGAACAAAGCAAAATGTATGCAGGCAGACGTTTCTGCAAACAAAAGAGTCGGCTAGCTGACAAACTGTCAAAAAGTGCGAGTTTTGTTTTGTGTCATAGTCTAAAACCTCCTTAACTATATGTATTTTATCATGTAATTTTTCCCGCAGAATCTGAATCTGCTCTCAGAATTGAGCCCGTGTCTCAACATAACATTTTATTGGTCATATTTTGAGTTTTTATTGGGTCCTTAAAACCCCAAAATATGACCAAATTCAGAAGATTGGTATGAAAATTCGGATAAGCGAATCAATTTTTTATTTATTTTTTGGTACTTTTTGTTTTCTTACTTTAAAGTTTTAACATCAAATTCGAGTTCTGTGACCCCATTAAAGTTAAATTCTAACAGTTGATTGCCTTATAAATCATCAATTTTATCAATATTTCTAGAGTTTTTTTTTATTAGGTCTTATAAACATATGAAAGACAATAGTTTATTGGTCCTTTAAAAAAAAAAACTCTGGATTTCATCACCGCCATTTTGGCCGCCATCTTGAATTTTAAATCTCTAAATCACGTTCTAGAGTAGTTTAGGGGTCATACTTAAGCAATACATTCAAAAACCAGACAGCGAAAAAAAAATCATGATTCGAGTACAATTATTCGAAGTAATTTTTTTCCCAAGGCCTTCAGATTATCGAGTCTGGACCGTAGTAAAAAAAAATCAAATTTTATACATTTTCAAATGAAGATATCTCGAGTTTACCTAAATTTTGAGCTTTGAGAAATATTGGCAACGGCTTATTATCTTTTTTCGAACTTAAGTATGGCCCCTAAACAAAGCTTAAGTGATTTAGAATTTTAAAAATGACGGTGGTAACATACAGTCCAGACTCGATTACCCGAAGGCCTTGGCAAAATTTCATTCGAATAATCGAAACTTTGGATAATCGAATCACGAAAAAAATGTTTTTTTGTTTGTCTTATTTTTGATTGTTGAGCTTTAGTATGACCCCTAAAGTGAGTAAGAATTTTCAAATCCAAGATGGCGGTGATGAAATATTGAAAAAAATTTATTTTTCAATTTATTAGGGTAAATTCTCTACCAACTCACACGAAATCGGGAAAAGTTGCCCCGACCCCTCTTCGATTTGCGTGAAACTTTGTCCTAAGGGGTAACTTTTGTCCCTGATCACGAATCCGAGGTCCGTTTAATGATATCTCGTGACGGAGGGGCGGTACGACCCCTTCCATTTTTGAACATGCGAAATAAGAGGTGTTTTTCAATAATTTGCAGCCTGAAAGGGCGATGAGATAGAAATTTTGGGTCAAAGGGACTTTTATTTAAAATTGGACGCCCGATTGGCGTACTTAGAATAACGAAAAAGAACTTATTGTTCATCGAAAAAAAAAAACACAAAAAAAAGTTTCAAAAACTCTTCCATTTTCCGTTACTCAACTGTAAATTTTTTTGGAACATATCATTTTAAGGAAAAATTAATGTGCTTTTCGAATTTACATTGACCCAGAAAGGTTTTTTTTTTCATTTAGAACATTTCGTGTTTCTTCAAACTTTGCAGGGTTATTTTTTAGAGTGTAACAATGTTTAGCAAAGTTGTAGAGCTGTTGTTGTTGTTGAGATGATTCGAAAAGTACATTAAATTTCTTTAATTTTTTTTAGGGTTGATTAACGGAAAATGACAAAGTTTTTAAAAAATGCTTTTTTTTTCGATGAAAAATTAGTTTTTTTTTCGGAATTCTGAGTACGCCACCAAATCGGGCGTCTAATTTTACATAAAAGTCCCTTTGACAACAAATTTCTATCTCATCACCGTTTCAGGCTGCAAATTATTGAAAAACACCTCTTTTTCGCATGCTCAAAAATGAAAGGGGTCGTACCGCCCGTCCGTCACGACAAAGTTTCACGCAAATCGAAGAGGGGTCGGTGCAACTGCTGTGTGAGTTGGCGGAGAATTACCCATTTAGTAAATTCACCGTTCAAAACAAAAAATATTGAAAACTGTCACTTTTCGATACTAGTGTTGAAATGTTCAACTTTTCAGCACCCATTCCCCAAATAGAACTTTTCAGCACTGGTATTGAAAGGTATTAATTTTCCATTATTTTATTTTTGTAAGGATTTTTCCTTACAATTTGACAATTTCACAGCGGAATTGCAAAAAAAAATATTAAAATACGCCATAATTTGTTTTGGTCCAGTAGTTTTAAGGTTCAAACCCGATTTAAATGTTCAAATCGGTGAAAAAGGACATTCTGACAGGTCTGCTGTGTTGGTTCTGTGTCCTGTCTGGTGGCTGACTGGCGCTACTGCGCACTTTCCTCCCGTGACAACATTGGACACGGGTAAGGTTGTGTGACGAAGAAGGGGACTCAAAAAAGGAGGAAATCCTTTCCTCCCACGCACTCTCTACCGCCCACACACCCACAATCGCGAGCTCCTCTCGCTTTTCACTTTTCAGAACTTTCATCGGACACAAAATTCTGACAGCCAGCAACTGTCTCGACTGTCAATGCTCTTCCTTTCTTCCAGGATGATGACGATAGAATGGTTCTCTCTGTTATGTAATCTTGCAATGGCGAGTAAGGATCTTTGTCCCCCTCCCCACCTTACCCAACTTCCTACCTCATCAAGCCACTACTGCTGGCCATCTTTGTGGTTTTATAGATTTTCAACCATTGCAGTTTTTATTATTCGATGTCTGACAACCTCCGGACTTTGGTACTCACGTTGAACGTTGCACTCTTGTGCTCCCGATCCTTTGGACGTTTGTAGGTGATGGCTTCCTCGAGAAGCGCCTTGAGATCACTCTCCGCCATGTTATCGATCTGCGTGTGTTCCGGGAGAGAAAGAGAAGGACAAAAATTAATGTTGGAGATATTTGTGTTCAAGTAAAAGTTTGTTCGTTCTAAGCAAATAAAAAAAGAAAGATAAATGATGAGACAACGTGGGAATCAGACGGTCAACCTTGCATTCAACGAGCTTCGAAGTGGCGGCCTGGCCACCTCGGCGGCCGTTTCTGTTGTCGATAGCATCTTCATCGTCGTCGCCGTCGCAGTCGATGCCGTTGAGGTCACCGCCGCCGCCGCCGCCACTCGTCATCGGGTGCAGTTCCGTGCGAAGGGTACAAATCACATCGATTATGTCAATCATTTCGTGAAAATTGTACACCGTGTCCATCATTTTGGGGGCCGTTTCGGGGGCAGATTCCCAAGCAACAACACAAATCCTCCCCCCGTGAATTCACTGCCCAGTTGCAGCACGTGACGACACTTTTCGACGGCCAGACATCGAGGTTTGTGAGGAGAAGAAGAAAATGGTCCTTTTTTAACCTCCCACCCTCAAACTCCTTTACAATAATCGAACCCTCCCTCCTCCCCGCACCCAACAAGAGGAGAGACACAACAGTATCGTATCGCGTTTCGCGGAAAGAAGCAACTATGTACAGAAAAGCTTTACGGTTCACCACAGACTGAAAATTCCCAGCAGCTCCAGGAGAACGGTGAACCCTCAGAATCTTCCACCTTAGTCAAGTGAGAGAGAGAGAGAACTCTCGCTCTCTCAAATCCACACGACCTGATAACACCTCGCACACAACTCCCCCTTTTCAAATCGAGTTGTTCTAGCTAGAGCAAAATTCAAGCAGTTCGAGCAGTCGAGGTTCTGTCAGTGTCACGAGTGCTCGACCACCGCCAACTTCACGACATCTTTCAAAATCATATGGTTAGGCGGAAACATGCGCACTGGGGCGTTATAGCGCTGCAAGGGTTTAAGCAATTGACTGGAACGCTGTCAGCAGGTCTGTCAGGGCAAATATATACGAATTCGAATGCTTTGTTGTTTACCTGTGTGAAAAGCAAAGGCAAACTTTGTTCATATAAACTTGTTCTTAGATCCCGATTTAGCCTTGTTTTAGGCATTATGAGCAAAACGTGTTTTGGTTGTTCATCTTTCAAAATCATAGTGACATTTAATGACAGGGTTGCCAGAATTTCAAAAGTCCGGTATGTCCACGTCTCCTTCCTCCCTTGATGGTTCTATGAAATGTGTTTTTTTGTTTAATCAGAATTAATGCAACGCAGTAGGCCTGGCCGCTTTGATGAGTCTAATGCATTTCGGCGTTCTGTGTGAAATCGCATGCAAAAGCATGCACATCACCTTTGTGAGCAAAAGCATGTAATATTGTATGCCGTGACGGTTGGGGCGCCAACCTCCTGTGGCCGAATGGTTACGGGTTTCGCCACATAAGCGGAAAGTCATGGGTTCTTCTCAGAGTGGCAGCCTTAGGTTTAAGTTCAGAGGTAGCAGCATCCGTATGAGTATAAAACGGTTGCTTCACGTGCTCTTCAAGCATGTGATCGATCTTGGGATATTCCTTTGCGCCTCTTCCCAAAATACTTTCCTCGTGTCTTCGCATATAAATAATGCCCAGCCGATCGGTATTGCACTGCAGTCCAGTCGCATTGTCCAGATCAGAGCAAAGGGAACACCGCAAAAGTAGCGCCGCAAAAAGACAATTGTCTTTACAAGACCCCGCGCGGCAAATAATAGCTGCTGGGAAGAGCTTGAAAAATGACACAAAAAAAATTGTCACCGCGGTTCTAGCGATACATAGCGCACAAGGCACAAGGACTGGCGTTTACAGCATCTGGATGGAACAGCACTTTTCCTCTCAATAGGAACTGTGTTATAGATCTGGAAATGCTTAATAACAGTAAAATATACAATACAATAGTCCTTGTAATCAGGATTCCGTGTCTTAATACTCAAACAGAAAAAAAAAACGGTTGGGGCGCGGACTTGGTAATCTGGAAAAGACTCTCACCAGATTGATGTTATTTTTGGGGTGTGTAAAATTTATTTATTTTTCTTTTGTACATGGGTAATTCTCTACCAACTCACACGAAATCGGGAAAAGTTGCCCCGACTTCGATTTGCGTGAAACTTTGTCCTAAGGGGTAACTTTTATCCCTGATCACGAATCCGAGGTCCGTTTTTTTGATATCTCGTGACGGAGGGGCGGTACGACCCCTTCCATTTTTGAACATGCGAAAAAAGAGGTGTTTTTCAATAATTTGCAGCTTAAAACGGTGATGAGATAGACATTTGGTGTCAAAGGGACTTTTATGTAAAATTAGACGCCCGATTTGATGGCGTACTCAGAATTCCGAAAAAACGTATTTTTTATCGAAAAAAAACACCAATTTTTTTTTAAATTCTCCCATTTTCCGTTACTCAACTGCAAAAAAATTTGGAACATGTCATTTTATGGGAAATTTAATGTACTTTTCGAATCTACATTGACTCAGAAGGCTCATTTTTTTCATTTAGAACAAAAATTTTCATTTTAAAATTTCGTGTTTTTTCTAACTTTGCCGGGTTATTTTTTAGAGTGTAATAATGTTCTACAAAGTTGTAGAGCAGACAATTACAAAAATTTTGATATATAGACATAAGGGGTTTGCTTATAAACATCACGAGTTATCGCGATTTTACGAAAAAAAAAAAGTTTTGAAAAAGTTACTTTTAGCGTTTCTCTTTGTTTCGTCGTCCGTGCCTGTGGCGGGTGACCATGAACGGCCATGATCAACGACGACCAACATTTTCAAAACTTTTTTTCGTAAAATCGCGATAACTCGTGATGTTTATAAGCAAACCCCTTATGTATTTATATTAAATTTTTTTTATTACACTCTAAAAAATAACCCTGCGAAGTTAGAAAAAACACGAAATTTTAAAATGAAAATTTTTGTTTTAAATGAAAAAATGACCCTTCTGGGTCAATGTAGATTCGAAAAGTACATTAAATTTCCCATAAAATGACATGTTCCAAAATTTTTACAGTCGAGTAACGGAAAATGGCAGAGTTTTTCAAACATTTTTAGTGTTTTTTTCGACGAAAAATACGTTTTTTCGGAATTCTGAGTACGCCATCAAATCGGGCGTCTAATTTTACACAAAAGTCCCTTTGACACCAAATTTCTATCTCATCACCGTTTCAGGCTGCAAATTATTGAAGAACACCTCTTTTTTCGCATGTTCAAAAATGGAAGGGGTCGTACCGCCCCTCCGTCACGAGATATCAAAAAACAGACCTCGGATTCGTGATCAGGGACAAAAGTTACCTCTTAGGACAAAGTTTCACGCAAATCGAAGAGGGGTCGGGACAACTGCTGTGTGAGTTGGCGGAGAATTACCCACATGCTCTTTCTGTACACGTTTTCTCATACAATATTACATGCTTTTGCTCACAAAGGTGATGTGCATGCTTTTGCATGCGATTTTACCATCGGATTTTTTGCTGTGAAAGTTTTTTTTTCAAAATGTTTCTAATTAAAATATGACTCGAAAAATGCTCCAAAATTATCAGATTTTCTATAATCTAAGATGGTGACAAAAATGGTAGCATTTAACAATTCTTGAGTTTTTTTAATGGACCTATTCGCTATTGTCTTTCATATGTTTATAGGACCTTTTAAAAATACATTATTATTTATTAATTCTAAAGTTTTTATTTTATTTTTAAAAGGTCTAGAAATCAAGAATTCTGCAGTACTTTTTTCAGAATTAAATAAATTCAGAATTTAACAATTTATTAACTTAAGAATTTATGAATTTAAGAATTCTACCTGCATCAGAATCTCAACAGAATTTTTCGATAAACTAAAAAATTAAATTTGTCAGATAGAGGACAAAAAAAACACCTCTTGCAATTTAAAGCATCCAAATTCGTCCACTACAGCGCGATTATGAGTCCCTAGTCTGAAATTTGAAAAACAAAAAGTAACAAAAGCAAAACATTCTGACCCAGGACGGTACAGACATTCTCAGCACGAAAAGTGAAAATTTCAAATTTCAGACTAGGGACTCGTAATTGGGCTGTAGTGGACAAATTTTGATGCTTTAAATTGCAAGATGTTGGTTTTTTGTCCTCTATCTGACCACCATAAAATTTTCCTCTGGGGGTTAAACCGGTTCCGGGACAATCCGGAGATTGTTTAACGTATTTGTTTCGAAACAGTATTTTTGGTCGAAAAATGTTCGTAATTTAACTGAAAAGGAGAAAGAACTGTCGCAATTTTTAAGCAACATACAATTTTTACATCCGAACTCACACACGACTTCTTCGATCCTTTGAAAAAAAACGTTACTTAATCCACCCTTAGGTGGTTGGTACCTTCTTACATTTAGAGGGTAATGCTATCCAAAATAGAAACAACCGGACCTTTCAGTGTTATATCAACTTGATTCATTATTCATTCCATCATATTGGGTAGTCAGATCTTCATAATTCAGGGCACTTATGTGCTCATAACTTTTGATAGGGTTGTCAGATCTTCAATCTTTTGAACTCTTTGAAAAGGTCTTCTAATTACCTATCCAACGAAAAGAAGCATGATAGATCCGGACAACGTTTTCATCAAAATATCTGAGATCCGGCCTCTGAAAAGTGTATAAATAACATTTAGGTGCTTATAACTTTTGATAGGGTTGTCTGATCTTATATGTTTTAGACTTGATAGAAAGGGCTTTTCAATACCTTTCAAAAAATGTATAACATGACGGGGTTTCTTACAAAAACCACCCTTTTTACGATCTTCCGGATTTTTGCTAAAATTGTTTTTTAGCATAACTTTTGAAGTACTTAACTAAACTTTATAATTTTCAATAGCTACTTATGGGACCCTAAGGCGGATCGAATGAGACCAAAACGGTCCAAATCGGTTCAGCCAGTGCTGAGATAATCCAGTGCAAATTTGTGTGATCAACATCCCACCACACTGTTGTAACTGTTGCTAAGCTACAGTGAAATACAGTTTGTTGCTGATGAACTGTTTATTGCGTCCGACGTTATGGGTAGCCGGGAACGAACTGTGCTGGGAGTGCTGGTAGTTAGCATCAGGGCTGTGGAGTCGGAGTCGGAGTCGGAGCCGGAGTCGGTGGAGTCGGGTCTTTTTGAGGACCTGGAGTCGGAGTCGGAGTCGGAGTCGTCAAAACTCGAACAGCTGGAGTCGGAGTCGGAGCCGGAGTCGGCTAGATTTTAAGAGCTGGAGTCGGAGTCGGAGTCGGAGCCGGAGATTTCTGATAACCCGGAGTCGGAGTCGGAGTCGGAGTCGGAGTTATCTTAAATTTAACAAAAAATATGTTTTTTTTATTGTTCATCATTTACTATATAAAAATGCGTCGCCATTTTTTCATTTCTTTTTAGAGATTAAGCATTTCAATTCAAATTTGACCAAATTTCATCCAGTTCTTTCTGAAAAAAGAACACACACAGTCATCTTTTACCCCGATAGCGAATGTCTTGGAGGTTTTAAGTTAAATCATTTTTTAGGAAAAAAATACGAGGTACATAAAAAGATTAAAAAAAGTAATCACTGTTTTTGGAAATCGAATGCATATTGTTTAACAGCTTTTTATTAATTGCGAGAATCTCGATTTGTTTTTATTATGATAAATGCCGAGATTTTCGGTTGAATTCGTTTCCAGATTTTCGGCATAAAGAAGCTGGCTGTCATAATTATTTTTGCCGAGACTTCGGCAGATGAATTTTCTGCCGAACTCTCTGCCGAGCGCTCAGTTGTTCTGTTTTCGGCAGAATTCTGCCGATGTTCGGCATAAAAAACTGAGTGCGTAGGATTTTAATTTATTTTTCAAATATTATAAAAAAAAAACGAAATCAAAATTTTATCAACCCGTAAGAATTTTCTCATACTGTTTGTCCCACGCCAATATGATGGAAGGTGATTATCATTGCAAATCAATGTACCTTAAAAAAATGAAATACTTGTGACCTAGAAAATATTTTACTTGTGGATATTTGTTTTTTATTATATTTTAAGTTTTTTCATATATTTTGATGGAGACGCAAGATCATTAATAAAGCTTCGTTTTAGGTGAAGATTCACGAAGTATCGTGCGCCTCCTTTTTAATGTATTTTAATTTTTAAAATTAAAATAAATTAAAAAATTCCAAATAAATATTTTCCATGTCACAGATATTTGAAAAGGACCTCTTAAGCGTCCTTTCCACGAAGAAATTGTTCAGATACATTGATTTGCAATAATAATCTCCTTCAGCCATAGCGTGATGTCCATGTACGTCTTAAAAAAAAAACAAAAAAAAATGTTTCGTTTAAAATTGTCATTTCAAAACCAGGTGCCTGTCACTGTGCTTCTTATAAATGTCAGCCTGAAAAAGAGCAAATTGAATTTTAATGTTCAATAGATCATTAAGGCCAGGTTTCTTTTGATTATTCATTCAAAAATAACAATTTAATATTTAAATTTATTAGCTTTGAATAAATTATTTGCAAATTTGCGGTTAAGCAAATAAATCCAAATTTACTTACAAAACTGTTCTTCTCAAACGCCTCTAAAACTGAAGAAATTTTTTGATTTCTGTTTTCATAACGTATAAAACTTACAACCTAGAAACTTTTTTTTCGTTTTGTGATTCGAACTTATTTTTCTTGAGAAAAACATAACGCTTAAAGAGTATTTAAATAATCCTATTTATCAATGTTTTAAAAATAATTAGCTAATAAAAGTTGACTAACTTTTGATACATTTAAAAATATGTGGAGTCGGAGTCGGAGTCGGAGCCAACCATTTGTTGAAAGCTGGAGTCGGAGTCGGAGTCGGAGTCGGCTAGAGTTGGTAGGCCGGAGTCGGAGTCGGAGCCAACCATTTGTTGAAAGCCGGAGCCGGAGTCGGAGTCGGCTAGTCTGAGAAAACCGGAGTCGGAGTCGGAGTCGGAGTCGTTTGAAATATGACCCGACTCCGCAGCCCTGGTTAGCATGGCCTACTACATCTCCCCCTTTAGGAGATTTGGCGGACGGCCAATCTTCCTGCTACTGAACTGCTTCACCGGTGGACCAGTTTCCGGTTGTAGCCGTTTCCGATCGTCTCGCGGCGGCCAAGCCAGGTGTGGTCCGCGATCGACGTATGACGGATTGAGATGCTTCTTGAACCAGGCGATGTTTGTGGGATGATCTGTGACCGCTTTTCCTCCTTCGGCGAGATTTTTGAGATCTCTTGCAGCCGTTGGAGAGATGCGATGCTTGATCTTCGTTGAGAGCTTCCGGAATGTCCGCAGGGCCACCAACCAAGGATGAGGATCCAAATGGCCGGCGTTGGCGCAGGAACTGGTGTCGGCAAGCTTGATGGCGTCGCTCGATGCCGGCGACGGACGATGATCGGGTCCGGGAACACTGTCGGAGGGCTCCGTGCGGGGATCGTCGTAGGTTGGACTTGAGACGGCCAGATCGACGGGTTGATCTGGATCGATGACGGCCTCGTTGTCTTGCGTATTGTGTGTGCGAGCGGTGTGTCCAAGCGGTTCCGAGGATGCTTCCAGATTCTTGGCACGCAGAACTGTCTTGCAGCGTCCAAGCGATTCGTGGTGTTGATCCGGATTCATGGCACACAGCGTGGTGTCGGAAACAGTATCCAGCTGCATCGGTACGGTCGTCCTGTTGAGCGCGATGCGGATGTGCTTCTTCTTCTGCTTCAGGTCCGTCTGCACGACCTGCTTGAGGTTGGCCACACGGTGGCATTCTTTCGTAGCGTGGTTCTCCGGTGCGCTAGACACAGAGATGTGTGCTTCCTCCTGGGGCTCGTTGTTGGCAGGTTCGGAACTTGGCGAAACTTGATATTTCTCCAACATCAGGTTCTGCTTTGCAAGGAGCGCGTCCAGCCTGAGGATAACTTGCCGAAGATCCACGTCAGACATTTTCCTGGGGGGCTTGAGTTGACTTCGAGAAAGTTCCAGGAAAATTTTCTTCTCCTCGTCGCCAAATGTTGTAACTGTTGCTAAGCTACAGTGAAATACAGTTTGTTGCTGATGAACTGTTTATTGCGTCCGACGTTATGGGTAGCCGGGAACGAACTGTGCTGGGAGTGCTGGTAGTTAGCATGGCCTACTACACACACACACAGCCATTTGCTCAGAATTTGATTCTGAGTCGATATGTATACATGAAGGTCAAATTATTAATTTCGTTTTTCGAGTGATTTTATAGCCTTTCCTCAGTAAGGTGAGGAAGGCAAAAACCGTAATGACTTTGGAGTATTAAGTCTGCACTGTACCAAGCTCATAAGTTTATACAGTCTAGCAAGATTTTAAAAGAATAGTTCCCATTCAATACATTTTACCACCAAAAACTATCTGAACCAACTACAATTTAACAAGCAACATAATAGCACTAATTTGCGTCAACGTAATCGGACAGCTATTCGCACGAACCAGTGCAATAAACCCGAGAATACCGAATCTTGACCGGACTGACACTAGCACTCGTAGGTGCACACTTCACACGTATCACGAGAGAGAGCACTAGGATGAGCAAAACAGACAAACAACAAAGCAGTTGCCTCTCGCTCGCACGTGCTGCCCCATCGGCTGTCCTTTTCCCACGCGCACGAACACCACCTCATGTTCGCCATATTGGTGGTGTGGAGAGACTTTTCCCGTTTTTTTTTTTTCTTCGGGGGGGGCTCCAACTCACTCATACAAGAGTCACAAAATCGCGGTCGAAAAGTCAAAAACAAGTTTCAATCTGTCGACGAACGGGGGAAGAATATTTCAAAAAGTCGCAAGTGTAATTTCCAGCTCTTGCTTCACTTTGGTTCGAGATGATAGTCCTAGAGTAATGGTATCGTGTTATACTACCAATCAAAAGGTTGGTGGTTCGATTCTCGTCATCATACTATCAATACTGGATTCCTGGTCAATTCCGGACTAGCAAAACAAATTTGTAGCGCAGTCTTGAACGGTTTGCGAGCTACGACAGCAAAGTGGTTAAAATTTTGACTACCAATCTAAAAGACGAGGGATTGAATCCTATCATGAGACAACTTGTTGATTCAATTTAAGCATTCAGAAGTTCTTTCATGGACAGAATATCGACCATTTCGGGCAGATAATTTTGTTTAATTAATTCTTGACTTTTTTTTGATAAGGTCCTATAAACAAATGTAAACATTGAGTGTATCCCGCTTACTCCGATGGACTTTGACATAAGGTGTGAAAGGGATATACTCAATGTTTACATTTGTTTATAGGACCTTATCAAAAAAAAGTCAAGAATTTTAATTTTATTTCCATTAAAAATAGTTACCATCAAACTTTTTCAAAAACTAGTTCCTGAGGTCGAATATCCCTCACCAACATCGACAACACAATTTTTTTTTCTGTGGCGTAGAAATCGCGAGCAACAACACACAAACAACAAAATCGATTCTATCCGTGTTGTGGAGCGCGAACCTTGTGTGTGAGTACAAATACGATCGTCGACGAACAAGCACCAACCTTAGTATATGTGTGTGAGATGTGTTAAGAATCAGAAGCAAGTGTGAAACTGGGCATCGAGAGTACGGGCGATTTTTTTTCTTCGTTTTTGCACTGTCCAAAGAAAGAAAACTCGACGATGACGATCTGTCAAAAGTTTAATCAAATTGAGACGGTGCCGAATGACCGTATGAATCAACAAACAAGCGCAAAGCTCGCTCTTGCTCATCAGCAGTAGCAGCAGATGCGAAATGGGTGGTGATTTATTTTCCTTTTATAGCTTTCGGTTGTTTTCGGGGTAGGGCTTGACGACACAAGTTAGTCATCGAACGAAAGGCAGTGCAGATGCTTAAGCGAAAATCTGTAATTGTAAAACGACTTACATTTGCTGTCAATCTTGAAAAACAGTACTGAAAAGTACATTTCGGCATCCATACGATTGCTGAAATGTTCAACTTTATAGCACTAGTTTCGAAATGTAGTAACTTTCGATACTGTTTTGGAGTTTGACACTAATCATGACCGCAAATAACGTGTAAGTGGAAAACAAACGTAAAAGTTGACTTTATATTGACTTTATACGGATTCTAGAACAAAATATTAACTTTTATTAGTAATTGGGAGAACAGCATCTAATTCCAGCGTGCCTCTAATGTTGCCATATCAGCACTTTGACATTCAAATACAGCTCATTAAAAGCGTTTTTAACTGAAATCAAATCGAGTGATAAATAGCTCAATAAGAAGTGAGCAAGCAAGTTTCTGTCACAAGTTTTGCAAAATTGGTTGTTTAAAAAGTGAAAATCAGCAAATTGCATACGAGAATTTGTCATTATCTTTTGAAAATATTATTTTCTGATCGATTTGGTGTCTCCGGCAAAGTTGTAGGCATTGATGAGGACTACTCAGAAAAAAACAGGTACGTGGATAAGTTCACCTTTTTTCACAAGAAAATAATTTTCCAAAATACGTACTTTTTTAATTTTTGAAATTTTATGATTTGTTTTAAGGGATAAAATATCAAACTTTTGAGCCATGCTATAGAAAAGCACGGCTAAAAATTGCATTACACTGCGATTAGAATCATTTTTAACATGTTTGGGCTGATTTAAAAATCTTTTACAGTTTTGAAAATTTTCAATGTTTAGTATCGCAAAAAGTTTTTTTCGCTAAATTTTTTTGTTTTGTCAAATCTTACATTTTTTTTAAACTGATGATTGCAAAACAACTGAACTAGAACTAGTGTGAAATGCATTTTAAAACACTTTTTGCATTCAAATGTTGAGACTGTAACTTGTCATATTTTTTTTTCAAAATTAAAAATTAAAAAAAAATTCTTCAATCCAAAACCTTTAAAATGTAAAAAAAAAGTATTTTTGACAAAAGAAGATCTGCTAAATTTATTGCATGATTATCAGGCTTGATACTTGTAGTTGTTGAGGGCTGACAGTTTGATATTTTTAACTACCCTGCTTGTATGCAATTTAAAATTAGTGGAAACAGCAGGGTGGCCACTCAAGTCGAGAAATCGGTAAAGTCGGGAATGCGCCAAAATCCGCAAAAATCGGGAAAAAGTCGGGAATTTGTGATTTTTTATTAAAAAGTCGGGAAATAAGATTCCCACATATTTGCTTGAAAGTTATTTTTTAACTCTTAAAATAAATTGTATTGCAATTTACAAATTATATTCACTTAAATCTTAAATCTTCTTTAATAACTTACTTTAAATTTAAAGTTCCTTTCACATTTTCAATATTTTTGAAAATGAGAAGGCTTTTCAATGCATTAAAAATCTAAATAAATTTTGGATACATTTGACACAAATTTGCATAATATTTAATTTTTGTTTAACTAAATTTATTAGGTCATTTAAAATATTTTTTTTTTCGAAGTGTTCCCCTTGATTTTTTTTGTGAGTATGGGTAAATAATTATAGATAAAGCATGATTTTCAGTATCGGAAAACTTAAATGTCGAATAAAATCAAATCGTTGTTCGTTCTGAATGAAAAAACCGAAAAACTTTTTTACGTTTTGAAAAAAAAAAAGTTCTGAAATTGCTAGGTTATTATTATTTCGGAGCGTTTGGTACGGTATGTCCACGCATCCTTCGTCCCCTGTTGATTCTGTGAAATGTGGTCCGTTCACAGAATCTGTCTCTGCGGTTAATGCAACGCATTAGGCCTGGCCGCTTTAATTTTTGCTATACATTTTCGGGGTAACTCGAATGTACTGCAATTATTAATATTGACAAGAAAGAACTTGGGGCGTAATCTAACCACAAGTTTTTCCAGGATGCTTTCTTCGGACTGGCTGCGCTTGTGTTCGATTAGATTAGATTAGATTAGAAATTGCTAGGTTATTATTATTGATTTAGGTTATTGCAAATATGTCTCTTCAAACATTTCACTTTAAAAAAGGAATAAAACATGGAACCATATCAAAATGAATTTTTCATTGAAAACAAAATAAAACAGTTAAATACTGACAACCAGATAAATAAACATAAACATTGATTCAATAGAGGAGAAAAGCAACCCGCGACAAAATTTTGAGGCTAGGAATTTTGACAGATATGATTTCCATAAAGTATTCACCTCCTTTTCTCTCCCACAGAAAACTGGGGACAATGTAGCTGTCACACTAGGCCAAACTGTTAAAGTCACTCACAAAATGAACTTTGAGTGATTTGAGTTCATTTCTGACGTCACGATTTTCTCCTCTATATCAAAATTTACAAAATTGATAAGGGAACCTGTAAAAACTTTTTTTTTACGAATTCCTTGATATTTTTCTAAATTCTATAAAAGAATAATAACAATTATCATGTTTTAAGAGTTCTATGATTGCATATAAAATAAAATGAAGAATAACATTTTTAATTCCGTTATCTTTAACTTTATGCCATTTCCATTTGAAACGAAGAATCAAAAACTATACGTTATCAAAATTTAAGAATAAACATTGAAATTGAAAGTATTGGTAAGCTTTCGGTAATTCGGTAAGACTGATTGACTGATTGATTGTTTTTTGTTTCTACTCAAAATAATGAGTGCTTCCATTTTTGAAGTATTTTTTAGGAATTTATTGTTATGTTTCTGTTTATACGAAAATTTTCAATAGTTTTTTTTTTAAATTTATTTAGAATTTGTTTTTGATGGTTGATATCTCGGGTGAGTTTTCAAAAAGCCGTAAGAGCCACCGTGACCTCTGGCACTAATATTACCGTTTCTAGAAATTGAAGCAATATTTCATTTGTTTTAAGTTTAGGGCGATTGAAGGACGTGTAGATGAACAATCTCAAACATTTTTAAAATTGGTTTTTCGTAAGTAAGTCGAATACCGATGCAAAAAGGGCTTTGTTTACCAATGGCTCTTACGTCTTTTTGAAAACTAATTCGAGATATTGACTTTTTTTTATAAAGAGTTTTTGTTTGAAATCATTCTTTAGATAAGAAATACCTATTATTTGAGTTTTTGGAAAAGTCGGGAATTTGAAAATGGGATTTGAGTGGTCACCCTGAAACAGTCAAAGTAGTAATGCCACTTGAATGGCGATGAATAACGTAATTTATGTTAGCTTAGTTCATCGAGAGGTACTAGAAACTCAATGATTGGTTAAGGAAACGCAAGTTTGTATTCTAGGTATTAAAAAGAGATACCAAAAACGGAAGGTAAACAAATAAGAAGAAAGAGGGCGTTTAAGAAACAATAGCGGAAGAAACATAAAACAAAAAATAAAGATAGTTAGCTGTCACAAAACCGTAAGAGGGGTGGAGAGTGAATTTTTTTTAATTACATGATTTTTGAAATTATTATTTTTTTTTTATTTGTTGTTGACTTTTTAGAGCTACTAACTTTTTATTTAATTTATTTCAATTCTTTGAATTTTTGAAACAAAAAAAAAAGTTTTTTTGTATTTTTTAATTTAAAAAGAAAATATATTTAAAAAAAGTTTTTTTTTGTGATTTTTTAAATTTATCGTTTTTTTAAACTATTGAAGATTATAGAAATTAGTTTTATTTTTATTTTAATTTTTTTTTTTGAATTTTTGTAATTTTTTTAATTTTTTTTTGAATTTTTGATTTTGTTTTGAATTTTTTTGTTTTTTTTTATTTGAAATTTTTGTTTTTTTTTTTTAATGAAAGTTGTTTTTTTTTCATATTTTTTGTAAACTGTAAAAAATTATGGAATTTTTAACATTTTTTTCAAAAAAATGCTATTACAAATTATTGTTGATGGTAGGTCATAATCTTACTATCGAGAAATCTCGATCGTGAGTCGAGAAATTACGATCGAATGCATCAAACACCACGAGAGGTTTGGGACCATCCATAAGCCACGTGGACACTTTTTTGAAATCTCAGACCCCGCCCCCCCCTTCTAAGGTGTCCACGTGGTTTATGGATGGTCCTTTTGGGTACTCTCGCCATTTAAGCCTTTGAACTCCTAGGTTTGAACAGAAACTTGCAATAGAGACCACCCATACCTGGGGGTCGTTAAAGTAGATGGTTTCATTTGTAATCACAGAACCTCCAAGGGAGGAAGGATGCTTGGACATACCGTACCGAACACTCCAGTTTTCATTTTTTGGATTTGAAACGATCGTTCGTTCTCAGCACCAGGGCTGTGAAGTCGGCGTTGGAGGACCTGGAGTCGACAAATTCTGAGAAGCCAGAGTTGGAGCTGGATAATTTTTAACAACGTGCGTTGTTGTTGGAGTCGATGAAGTCGAATCTTATTGTAGAGTTGAAATCGAAGTCGGAATCGTTAAATCTACAAAAGCTTCCCGACACCGCAGCCCTGCTTTGAACTGCAATTGTTGACATGATTACCACGCTTACTGATTGCGAATCCCAATTATAAGCTTGATTAGTTGCGACAGAACCTGACGCCTCTGGCTTCAGAGTTCATATGGGACCAATCACGTAAAACCGTGAACAACTTTGCCGATGATTTCGAAGAGATTCGTCCACTCTAAAGATTGTTGTGCGTGCTCCATAATACGTTTTCGCGACACTTTTGCTGCACCTCTCGCGCAAGAAACCTCACTCGGCACTCTAGATATGGAGCCAAAAATTCCAAAAACAAGTGGTCCCCTCAACCGTCGTCGCACCGAACATTTTCTGTGTGCTTTCCCCAGAAAAAAAATGAACCCCGTCACCGCTGCTGATTTCGGTGGATCACCATGCGAAAAAGGGGCGTACATTTTTTCGTACATCACCGCACACACAGGTTTTTTTTTCGTTTTCGTTTTCGTCACGACGTGAGTGCGCCCCGCGATATCTTCGAGGATCGTGTGTAAATAGAGCAAATTTCTGTCACGGTATCTTCGCGACACACACCACATCCGACGACTTGGACGACGACAACGACACGGAGAATGCAAGAGTTGAGTTTAGAGGAGGGGGTTTGCTACACCTACCTTGCTGGTGTTCTGCGGCGGAGTCTGCTGCTGAGATGTTGTGGTGGCCGCTCCAGCGGCACCTGTGACGACTGCTGGAGTCACCGCCGAGGAGTTGCCGGCAGTCGAGGATGAGCCGGCGGTGGGAGTAGCAGCTGCTGCTGATGCTGCGGACGATGAAGATGATGTTGTTGATGACGATGCCTCCGACGTTGCTCCGGGGACTTTGTCGGGGGCCTTCGGTTGGCCCCCGAGCTCCGGAGACGGAGCCATCTTGGAAAGTGTGTAGCGAAGAGAAATAATATCCGGACGTCAGAGGCGGCCGCCGACGTGCACCGGGGCACCGGGCACCGTTCCTCTTCCTTTGAAATTTGCTTCTTCTGCTGCTGTTACTGCTGCTCTATCTCACTTTATATCAGAAATATATATTATATCTCTCCACTTGCTACTTCTACGTGCTATTTTACTGCTACTTCTTGCTGCTTCTGCTACTACTTCTATGTCCGAGAGTGTTTTTTTGGTCGATTCGGAGGTTTCTTCTTCTTGTGCTGCCGCCGCTCTACTACACAAAACTGCTGCTGTGGCCACGGCCAACCAACCAGCATAGAAAAAAAAATAAGATTATTATGAACACTTTTTGGAAGAGTGTGCGGTGTGTGTTCACGGAACGAAAGAAGAAAAAAACACGGTCACGGTGCTGCCTTCTGTCAAAAAGTGGCCACCAACACACACAAACACACAATCCGGAGCTGGTAGATTTTCCTTCACGTCATTTTTCTTCCAACCCCCCTCTCTCACAGCTTCCGGTCGCGGAAATTCCGCAAGAAATCGTCTTTTTTCGCACACTCCGCAATTTTTCTTCTTTTATTTTTGGTGCCGTTTTTTTTTCAACTTGCTCGCGCCCCTGGAACACCAACTCTCTGTAGACCTCTGACTTGACGGTCGACTTTGAGACTTGCGGCGCGGATTGCTGCGACGACGACGGCGAGGGGTTTCACTTCACTCTGCTTTTTGCCCTTCTTCTTCTGGGGGTTCTGTTGCGGTCGAGTTTCGTCGATTCTGCCCGCTCCCCCTCCCCCCCAGCAGCTGTGTGAGAGTGTGTGCGTGCAAGTTTTGACTTTTGGGCGATGAAAGAAGCCGGCAGGGTTGCCAGGGTTTAGGGAAAGTGTTTATTTTTAAATCCAGCAAAATCATGTAAAAGGGTCAATGAGGGTTTGTTAACAAAGAGTTCTTACCTTCAAAACCACTTTTAAAGTTAGTAAGTCCGTTTTGATTCCATTTTGTCATCCATTTTTTATGCGAACTTCAGGATAATATCTTTTGACAATCAAAAGGGATTTATCAACTTAAAAATTAGTTTTACAAATCTGTTAAAATAGATATTTTAGAAGATCAATCTATCCTATAGGTCCGTTAAAAACCCGTACATCAAAAACCCTTAATTTGTGGAAAACGTTCACCGATAGAATAATTTTCGTTGTATACAGATTCTTATTCAGGCTGGTAAAACACAACTTTCTAGTAATAAATCTTTGATGGGATATCTCGGTTTATAAAAATCTGCTCCAGCCACATCGTGCGTTGTTTATGGATGTTCCCATAACGATAAAGCTTATTGTTTGGCACAATGACAATTTGAACGAGAAGAGTTTTTTTTAAGTCTTGAACACAATTTGTTAACAGCACACTCTTTACTTTTTTTGAGTTCAAAGCACTAAATTATACATTTAAGAATTTTTGAATCAATACTGATTTTTAAAAAAAAACGAAATATTGGTTGCAATAACTTAATTTTTGTTTTTTTTTTATCACAGATATTGGAAATACACCCAGAAATTAAATTTCAATTTTAAAACTAACAACTTTTAAGCGGTTTTAAGTGTGAAACAATTGCGTCAGAAGTGTGGATTTTTTGCATTGTAATACATTTTCGGGGGTTCTCGAAAGTACTGCAATCATAAATAATGACAAGAAAGAACAGTAAATAATTGATGCGTTGTAGACCACTTCGCAAAAACGGACGGGAACTTCAAGTAAATGGGACTCGTCGCGTAACACGCAACACTTTTCGTTTTTCTGGATTTACACCGCGTCAGAAATAAAACCTTTAGGACAAAGTTCTTAGTCAAATGCTTTTTCTTTTAGACTTTATACCAGGGCAAGGATTTAAACTTATTTTTATATCCAAATTCACCCAATTCAATTCTAAGTATAAGGAAACAGCATGTAATTCCAACGGGTACCTAATGGTGGCATATCACCACTTTGATGTTCAATTGAAAATTATGCTATATTTGTGATATTATTGTTCACAACAATAAAGCATATTTTTCTTATTATAATAATGCTTTGTACAAGCGCAAAGAATTTAAGACTGATTTTTAAATCAATAAAAAAAATTGACGACCCATTTAGACAGATAATGTCCTACTTGACAGCTCGTTCCAAGGGGACCATGTTGTCTTGTCATTCTTTATTTGAGGATTAAAATGAAAAAATAAATAATCAGAAATGGTTTTAACACATTTTTTTTAACGTTGTACATCATAATTTACATAGGGCATTAGGACCACAAGCGTGCCCAGATCCTCAAGGAAGGTGGAGCAACAATATGAGCGTTTTTAAATTTCTGAGGATGGTGGGGCAACTGCTCCATTTTGCCCCACTCTCTGCACGCTAGTGATTAGGACCCTGTAAAAACTTCTAAAAAGCGTTTTCATCAGAATTTTGCAAAATAAATTGTTTACATAGTGGTAAATCGGTGGATTCAGTAAAAACTAAAAATAGTGGAATACACTCAACCCCCGGTGCACAGTGGAAAAAAGGGCCCAAAAAATTACCGCAACATGATTTCGCGCAAACCATCGATTGCTATACATCAAAAGCTTCGTTTTTGCACCAGGAACAATAATCCGATGAAAAATCGCACTGCACGGACCGGTGGCCGGAGTACAAGCCACCGGAAGATCCGGATTTTTGGAAAAAGTGTCAGATTTATCCAATTGTGAACTGATAAGCTTTCTTCTACCATGAATAGGCATGCAAAACAATCCTAGAATAATATTAAATACCATAGAACCCATCGGAACCGTTTCCACCGATCTCCGGTGGCCACATCCGGAACCGCATTAGGAAACAGCGTAAACTAGTCATGCGACGTATCAAACTTCTTGATTTTGGATGGGGACATGAGTTATACACTCCTCTTTTAAAAACATGAAGTTTGATATGTCGCAAGAGTGGTTTCAGGAATTTGCCAAATATGATCTTCGGATGTGGCCACCGGAGAACCTTGGAACCGGTCACCGGAGGCAAAAATACATTTTAAGGATACTCTCCATCCAATCTCAAAAAGTTTGATACGTCGCATGACTAGTTTACGCTGTTTCCTAATGCGGTTCCGGATGTGGCCACCGGAGATCGGTGGAACCGGTTCCGATGGGTTTTGCATGCCTATTCATGGTAGAAGAAAGCTTATCAGTTCACAATTGGATAAATCTGACACTTTTTCCAAAAATCCGGATCTTCCGGTGGCCTGTACTCCGGCCACCGGTCCGTGCAGTGCGATTTTTCATCGGATTATTGTTCCTGGTGCAAAAACGAAGCTTTTGATGTATAGCAATCGATGGTTTGCGCGAAATCCTGTTGCGGTAATTTTTTGGGCCCTTTTTTCCTACTGTGCGGTGGTTGGTCATTTTCGTTTGACACTTTTTTAGTTTGTACCCCGTTGTTGGTTGGTCAAAGTCAAACTAAATAGTGACGAACTGTCACTTTTTACACGGCGCTCACGCACACTATCAAAACAAACGTTTGATAGTGTATGAACTCCGTGTAAAAGGGGTGTCAAACAAAAAAGTGACCCCGTTCGTTTGACAACAGTTGGTGTCATACCATCGGGGTTTAAGTGTATAGTTTACAAAGTTAAGTTCAAGACTTTTTTTATTAGGTCCTATAAACATATGTAAACATTGAGTGTGTCCCTTTTTACACCTTATGTCAAAGTCCATCGGAGCAAGCGGGATACACTCAATGTTTACATTTGTTTATAGGACCTTATCAAAAAAACGTTACTTAATCAACCCTTAAGTGGTTGGTGCCTTCCACACATTAGTTGGAAAGGTCAATTTAAAATTACCTTTCCAAAGATAGGTCGCATGATATATTTGGACAACGTTTTCATCAAAATATCTGAGATCTGTCCTCCAAAAAGTGTATAAATAACACTTAAGTGCTTATAACTTTTGTTAGGGTTGTCAGATTTTCAATGTTTTTGTCGCGTTGGAAAGGTCTTTTAAATACCTTTCTAAAAATGTATAACATGCCATAACATTTCTTACAAAAGCCGCCCTTTTTACAATCTTCCGGACTTTTGCTAAAACAGTTTTTTTTAGCATAACTTTTGAAGTACTTAACTAAACCGCATGATTTTTAATAGCGACTTATGGGACCCCAAGACGGTTCTAATGACGCCAAGACGGACAAAAACGGTTCAGCCAATGTCAAGATAATCGAGTGACAATTTTTTGATCAACATGGGACACAGAATTTGATTCTGAGTCGATAGGTATACATGAAGGTGGGTCTAGGAGGTCTTATTGAGAAGTTCAGTTTTTGAGTGATTTTATCGAGCTGTCAAATCGCAACATGGAGTTAAATTTTCTGTGCAGTTGCTGTGAGGCTTACCAAGGCTTTTCAAAAAGTTTAACTCCATGTTGCACGCACACACTCTCACTTTTAATTTCTCGATAGCCTTTCCTCAGTAAGGTGAGGAAAGCAAAAAGTCAAGAGTTGTTGAGACGAAAAAAAAATTAGATGAAATTTTAAACTTTTGGATGGGTTGCAAACAATTCCCGAGATCTGGCAGCCCTGCCCCCCTTCATCGACTTTGTAGAGAAAATGAAAATGTCGTCGTCGTCGCCGCCGTCATCATCGCAAAGTTTCAGTTCAGTGTATGTGTGTTTGCGGTGGTCCGTCACACCATCTCACTCACACACGCTTCAGTCCCACCGGTGTCTCCCCACTCGCCCCATCTCCCTCTCTCTCTTACGCAAAATGAATACTTACACTGCACGTTCTCTCTCACTCCTATTTTTTCTCTCCCTTTCTCACTCTCACTACTGCTGCTGCTTGTGTTTGTGTGTTCGAAGCCGCGCGCTCGACTGACACACAAAAATAAGATGATGATCGTCTCTCACTCGCACTCACACAACTAGAGGATGGCTTCTTCTTGTTCTTTGTTTTCCTCTTGTTGCACCCACTGACTGCTGCTGGTCATCATCCAGGTTCTTCTTCTTTTGCGAGTCAGCCGGAACATTCTGACCGCGGGCGCCCCGCGCGGATTGTCCACGGACAAAGGTTGCCGGGTTTTTGTTCCTTTCGCTACTTTATGGAAAATAGTGGTTCCACTGGAAAATTCGCACGCGACCGACCCGAATTTGCTCTTCTTCTTGCTTTCTGCTGTGGTTGTCCTTGTTCTTCTCCTTCGCACACACACTCACACGCAGTGTGTTCACACTGACAGAAGAGGAAAAAAAAGTGTTGCACACACGCACGCACACACACACTTTTTTCGTCCAACTTTGTTCCGTCCGCGAAGAAAATTCCACTTTTTCCACACCCCGCGGAAAATCGCAATTTTCCGCAGTCCCGCGGAGGTTCACTCCGTCGCGGTGACACTCGAGATTCGCCCCCGGGAATATGGCCGGTAGAATCGAACCGCAGAACCGAGAATTTGAACCGAAATTTTCGACGAACGACCGACGGACCGAGGTGATGTTCGTGTGAGAGCTCTGCAACTTCTTTCTGCTGCTGCTGCTGCTGTGTGACGGTGACGGGACACTCTACGAAGCAGGGCTGCCAGCACACAAAGACGACACACTGCGAAAGAGAGAAAGAAGCGAGAAGAAAGCGGCGTCAGGAAAATTTTCCTATAGGAAGTGGGCAGCAAGCGAGTTTTATTGAATTTAGGGGGCTGCGATGAAATTGCGTTTTTTCTCATCGCGGAGCGGGCGATGTAAAGGGGTTATGCTGAATATTTAAAAAATATTTAAGATTTTGAGTTGTTATTAATTTATACACGCGAAATCTGAGGACCGAGCCAAGTAGCCCAGTGGTAACGCTTCCGCCTCGTAAGTGGTAGATCGGGGTTCAAATCCCGGCTCGTTCCAACACAACTGTTGATCTTTTCCCTTCTGGATTCGATTGCTTAGTAAGTTAACATTAACCTTAACATGTTAACATTAAGTTGATTAATAACTGTCACTGAATCCGCTTTTATAAATGCCGACTCCGATACTCTTCACGGGTGTTCCCCTCAGGAACATGGAAAGATTTACTTAAATCTGAGTCATTCGCCCAAGCCGATCCTTACTTGTTTCTCATGAATTTCATTCTAATTTGGATACAATCATGCAGAAAAATAAGGCATATTTGAATCAACAAAACATTTTGTTGATTTGAAAATCAAGATTTTTGTTGAATCAACGCTAAACGTCAAGCAACTTTTTCAAAATAACAAAAGATTTTTGTGGAATTGAGAAAATCAAGGTTTGTTGCAATGCAAAATCGGCATTGATTATATTCAACAAAAAAATTGTTGAAGCAAACCTCGTACAGGGCTGATCGTACAAAATATTTGTCTGCGTGATTAATTCAAAATTCAACTTTTCAGCACTTGTACAGAGCATATTCGTTAATTCGAATTTCGGTACTTTGAATGTCTGCTAATGCGAATGTTCGTTAATTCGATCGTAGCACGTGGTTTCAAGCTTTCGACAGCTGTCAGTCGTTCCAAATTTGTTCCGGATTCAGATTCGCTCGTTCGAATGCAGTTCCATTCGAATTAGCGAATCCACTCTGTATCGAAATACTTTGCGATGGACACTCAAGGAGATTTTTTAGGTAATGAAATCAACGAAAAAATTATTCATCGGAGAAAGGATGCATATCGAGACAACTTGCATGAAGAGCATCGAAGTAGGGGCAAATTTACGAATTTAGTGTAGTTTGACTTATGCTATTTTTAAAAAAATATGTTTTTTCGACTACTTTTCCAGGGTGCAGGGCAGAATAGGCCACCTTAGAAATCAAGCCATTCAGTTTCATAAAACGTTTAAGGGAGATAAAACATGACTTAACAGACGTTTCCAACATAGTTTCCATGAAGTTAGACCACTTTTATAAAATTAATCTCTTATAAAAAAAACATGTTTAAAAATAATGTTAATATGTTGAAATAAGACTTTATTTTTGCAAATAATTCACTAACCCTACGCATTTTCATGATTTCGCGGACAGCGTGAAAATCATGAAATTTTACACAGCAAATTCTGATGTTCGTTTTCAGTTAATATTTACTGAAAACTGCACTACTGAAATTTTCAGTTAGTTTTTCGCTGAACTTCAGTTACAATTTGTATGGAGCTGTCAAAGTTTGCTGAAATTTCAGCAATTTTTCATTTACTGAAAATTTCAGTAGTGCAGATTTTAGTAAATTTAACTAAATTCAGTAATGAGGGATTGGTGTGTAAGATTTTCTTGAAATTCTGTGAAATTTATCAATTGGGTACTAAAGCCCTATGTCAATTTTTATGCACAACGGTAAAAAACACGATCAAAAACCATTTCTGATCACTTTTTTTCATTTTAAAGCAAAAAAAAAATAACAAGACAACATTTTTTCGATGGATCAACTATGGTTCCCTTGGAACGAGCTGTCAAGTAGGAACTTTTCTGTCAAGAAGGACCGCAAGGTTAAATTTTCAAAATTGATTTAAAAATCCATTTTAAACTCTTTGTGGTCGTACAAAGGGTCATTGTACTCAGAAAAATAAGCTTTATCGCTGTAAACAATAATATCACCAATCTAAGCTTCATTTTATGACCCAATTTTCTCAAATCAACTCTATGAACTCTTTTCAACTTCTATTCATCTATAAAGACTTTTGAAGTAAATTTTATGAGTTTTCAATTGAAAAGCGTGATACGAATAACACTGTCCTACAACAATTGACAAATATGACTGCGCAGGCTCAACTCGAGGGGAAGCACGAAGTTTGGGGTCTCCAGAAACACGTGCACTTTGAATTTTTCAATTCGTCGCATACAAGCAAAAAATTGCATGCAATGTGTGTGAGTAGCGAACACTTGAGCGAACAGCACTAATTCTCCATACAAACTTTGGAGAAAACCCATTCAGCCCTGTCTAACTATTTTTGAAAAATTCAAAGTACACGTGGTTCTGGGGACCTCATGCTTCCCCTCCAGTTGAACCTGCTCAGAAATTTTGTTGGTCAGTGTAATTTGAAAAATTGTAAGCAAAACACACATTAATATGAAATTCAAGCAAAACATTGTAATCAAGGTTTTTAAGCGAAAATGGCGTTCGAAAGGTGAACGCCCGAAATGTCAAAATCACCCAGTGGTACCAACATTACGAAAAAAGTGTGCTATGGCATGACAGCCAAATTTTTTTCGTAATGTTGGTGCTACTGCGCGATTTTGACATTTCGGACGTTCACCATTCGAAGGCCATCTTCGCTTAAAAACCTGGATAGGGCCGAAGCCGAAGTGTAAACAAAGAGTTTATCCTGCTCACGTCAGCCGGTTGATGTATACATTAGGAACGAGCAGGATGGACTCTTTGTTTACACTTCGGCTTCGGCCCTATTACAATGTTTTGCTAGAAATGATGTTTACAAAAATCAGTCAAAGTAAAAATCATATTCTCGGAATCATCAACTTATCACAAGGATGATATCTCAATCATTTGATTGCAGTTACTCAAAGTTTAAAGTTTCTACAAATTTTGACTTTTTCAGCCATTTTTTTTTTAATTGTCTGAACAAGTATATTGTACGAAATTTTTGAAAGATTGCACAGATTTTTTAATTGAATTGATTTAAATAAGAAAGAAAAAATGAATTCCATTAGACTAGAGATAAATATTGAGAAAATTGATTGATGTTTAGAAAATCAATAATAGTTTATTAGTTTTTTTAGGAAACTAACTAAATTCAGTAATATTTCCATCCGATGTAACAACAATTTGATTTCTATTTTATATGAAAGGAGTATAATCTCAAAGGAAATTAAAAGATCCAAGCTTCGTTTATTCAAGATTAAATAAATAGTATTTTTGATATTTAAAACCACATTTTAAGAACATTTTAGAGTTTTTCTGAGTTCTTTTTTTTAAATTATTTGATTATTTGGAGTGACTTCCATGGAAGGAAGTTAAAAAATAACACTTTTTTGTTTTGAAAAACATTTTGAAGATTTCGTTACGGATTAAATTATTGAATGAATGAGCGAAATGTCGCAGAAATTTTTATTTATTTTAATTATTTAGGCTGGAAAAGATTTGATATGAAACTCAATAAATTGTGAAAAGATAAAATAGAAGCAAATCAGCGCAAACTTTTTAGTTATAGTTGCATCCCTTAGTCGAGTATTAAAAAAGCAGTTCAATAAATGAATACTAGGGTGGTCTAAATGCGGGCTTTCTCGGGGCTACACCCTGAAATCAAAGAATGACCTCTCACCAGGCTAAATTCCAAATTTGAGCTGATTCTGACCACGGGAACTCCTCCCTATAATCGCTTGAAGTTTGTATGGGAAAAATCGTCAAAATGTATGAAAAAAAGCAACTTTTACTTTTTTACCTTTGGAGGGCGCATTATTCGTTCAACATTTATCAATTCTGAAAAATAGGACTTTCATTAAATTTACAACAACTTTCCCCAAGACAACCAGCCAGGCAGGCAGGCAAGCAAGCACGCACGGGCATTTATAGCCGTGTGCGTAAAAATGGTCATTTTCAGAAGCTAATAACTTTTTAGCAAAAAATCTTAAAAATATGGTGTCTTCGGGAAAGTTGTTCAAAATTTAATGGAGGTCCTACATCTCAGAATTGATAAAGATTTAACGAATATTGCGCCCTCCAAAGGTAAAAAAGTAAAACAGTTGCTTTTCTCTATACATTTTGACGATTTTACCCATACAAACTTCAAACGATTAGAGGGAGGGGTTCCCGTGGTCAGAACCAGCTCAAATTTGGAATTTAGCCTAGTGATGGGTCATTCTTTGATTTCAGGTGGTAGCCCCGAAAAAACCCGGATTTGGACCACCCTAATGAATGCGCATGACCTACATTTCGTTTCAAAATATATAATTATTGAGCCTTTTTTGGAAATTATGAAAAAAATAATCAATTTTGTCACGTTCAAATTTAGTGAAGAATTTTTAATGTTTATTGAAATAAAAAAAATAATGAAGCAAAAAGTATAGTTTCTGTTTTTGTAACATAACATTTTTTGAGTTATTTTAACATTTTTTCACTTTCCCTAAATTTCCCTTTAAGACCCTATTGAAAGTCCTAGTGCTGATATGCCAACATTAGGTGCTCTTACATTTATTTTATAAGCTGTTTTCCTAGTTATTGCTTGATACATACCAATCAAAGTTATGATCGGCTTCGTCATAACAAATTTGTGTTTTGTCAAAAAAAAGGTCAAATTGCTACTCATTTTTGAGTACTTCAAATACTCGGTTGAATTTTTGCATGTGCAGATTTTTCTTGGATGAGCGTGTGATTTGCGATGTTTTTTTAGCAAATTTTTAATGTTGTGTTGCTTTCCACGCGGTAGAGTTGATTTCTCTCTTTTTGTTGAAATTTAAATTTTTATATTCGTTTAATTTAAAGTCTTTTGTACTTCCAAGAATGTGAAAGTATTATCAACTCAAAATAATACGTATTCTAAATGTTTGGCGCATGAAATTTCTTCGAAATTTTGCAGTTTGCGTTTTTCAAGCTCTAATCTAGTCATCAAAGCAGGCCTTAGGTGAGCATTTCCGGTTAGCTTCCCTCGAGAGCACGTGGTTTTGTACAGGAATCAAGGCAAGTTTTTGAAGATAATTTTGACCAAATGCCTACTTTCCAGCTCGAAATGTCCGCCCCCGCCAACCGGAAGAACGTCCCCGCGACGCACACCCCCGTCACGACGGGTTTCCGGTGCGAGTTTTGCCACGGCCTGTTCGCCAAGCAGTATCTGCTGAAGATTCACCAGCACAAACTGCACGGATTGCCGCGGACGGCGGAGGAAGCACCTCCGGTGGTCACTCCGCTACCTCTTCCGACGCTGCCCCTGCCAAGCATCACGACGCTGGTACTTCCGGCGATCGACACGGCCGCCATGGCCGTAGTCAAAGCTCGGGGGGAGATCCCGTTCGCGGTGCTGCACATCGCCAACGAGATTCCGCTGATTGTCCGCGTGCTGGAGCAGGGACCGGTGAGCGTGCTGAAGGCGGCCGAAAACAGTGACTTCCGGGAGAGCCAGCGGGGCAGTCCGGTCGGAACGAGCGTCCCGATTGCTGTGGTGGCGTCGATTTATCAGAAGTTCACCGAGGACGGGAAGGTTTACTACGTGATTCGGGGACCGGGTTCGCGCAACCTGCCGACGATGACGGAACGGGTTGCGGATCCCTCCCCGAACAGGGAACCGGAAGTGCCGGAAGGTGTTCTGCAGGAGTCGCTCGGCGGGGGCGACATCTACAAGACGCTGACCCAGATTAACTGCGAACATATTGAGATATTGCCGCCCAAGGGTAAGATGAGCGTATTTTCAATAAAAAAAATCAACTAATTGTTTTGTTACAGCTCCCCAGCGGGCCACCGCGACCAGGTCCTCCAGTTCTTCCAGCCTCAAGCGGAAGAACCCCAACCGGAACGGACCTAAAGTCGCAGCGAAGAAACCCGTGACGAGCACGCCCAAAAAGCCGAAAGTGATCACGCTGGTCGACGATCTCAAGTGGCAGCAGAACCAGAACGTGCCCCCAAACCGGGCCAACTACCAGAACATCGGAACCGGACCGCTTCTTTCGCCGGTCCGACGACGTGCCGAAGTGCTAGAACAACAACCCGCGGAAGACCCGCTTGCCGATCTCAACTTTCACGACCTGATTCAGGTCGACGACGACGGCCTGCTGCCGAATGTTATGAACGATTTTCCCGGAGGATTCCTGTAGGAACTTACCTCTTTCGAGTAGAGCTCGTCCCTATCCTGTTGTGTTAAGTTTCGCCTCAGGGCCACTTTAATTTTAAACTGTTGAAATCTCCGCGATTGTTCGATACTAATGATGTGTTCGTTTTCATCATGCCAGACACGGCGAATTAATCGTTCGTTCGGTGCAATAAAATAAAAATTCACTGAAACCAATCACCTCCGGAAACCGGAAACACTGGACAGCTGTGGGAGTTGTCCCTGCTGGGTCACTTTTTGCACCCGTTCCAGGGGCAGCACTGCTACCACTTCACCGTTAATCACTGCTCCTCGAGAATTGTCTACAGATTTCGCGGCCGGAAGACCCCGGCCCGCTTCTTAAAATCCTGGAAAACGAAAAAATGGTTCCGAGATTTGCGATCAAGTCGAACGACCCGCGAATGAACGAAGATGATGGGATTTTGTTCGGCTCGCGCGATGACAGTGCCGTTGTGACGTCACTAGGGCTGTCAGTTGATGGATGGAGGAAGGTGTTGTCATTTGATGCGGGCGATGTTTTTAGGGGAGAAGGCAAGGGAGAAGGGGCTTTTTTTAGTTTTGTTAAAAATTCAAGCAAAACAATGTAAAAGGTCCTAAGTCCAAAATGTAAACAAACCAGATTTTTTGTGCAAACAATGCCAAAAGTCTTTAACTATCGCTACATATCGAGGATTATATGAAAAACATGTTTTTTCTATGAAAAAATAACTGTTTTACAAAAGGCCAAAGTCAAAGAAATTTTGTTTGTTTCCAAAACACTCATAGACACTTTACTTCAAAGGGTCAATGTGGAAACTGGGTTGTTTTGTTTTGAAATCGTGTTTGGTCCATGGCCAAAACAATGTATTTCAAAACAAACAACGAAACAAGGTATGGCCCTTTGTTTCAAATTAGTTAAAAAAAACAGCGGACGGAACGGAACAGATTAGCGACGCCGTGGGAGGCCACGGATCACATTTCAACTTCCGGATGCGTCGAAAAAGGGCGACCTCACCAACCTGGTCCACGCGAACATCGATCAGTTCAGCCAGTACTGGCGGGAATGGCCCGGCGCGTTCTGTTTCATCTCGGCTTCATCGACCGGCGGAAGTAAGGAAAGCGGTGAAATCAGACATACGGATAGTGATCGCAGCAGCAATTCGTTAGTATTTGAATTTAACTTCCTCTTTCAGATCCAAAAACCTATTAGCGCCAAGATTAGCACACATTCCTGTCCGCGCTTCTGCAATAATTAAATTATTCTTTCGCGATGGAAAACCTTCGGCCGCACGGACGTTTACCATCAGTCCCGCTTCGGCAGCAACGAAATTAAACAGAACCTACTTCCGCCAACGACTATTTCATGGATCAACCTAAGACGACTTCCGAAACAACCCGGCAATGGTGTCAAGCACTGATGAGGCATGCAGAAGTGGCCACACGAGCGCCAACACTTCGTCGCCGGAGCAGCGGATGCGCCAGGGTCCAAAACGTTACATGCTGTCCTCGGACGCGGTCAAAAACCAAAGTGAAGAGATCGAGATCGAGGAAGGTGTTGGTGGAGAATCGCTACAAATTTGCTACCGAAAGCAACGGCGGCCAGTACAAGTCAGCGCTGTTCCAGAGTCGAAATCCAACACGTGTTCTTCATTCTTTGAAAAACTACCGCCAACCGCCACTTCGACTGACAAATCCTTCGCGTTTCAACGCCATCCGTGACGTCTCGATTTACTTTTTCACTAACAAAGATTTACTTTAAATAAAAGTTTCCCAGTATTTCTGGTCAATTCTTAAATGCTCAAGACGTATGTCATGATGATTCTATGCATTTACTATACATATTAAAACAAACTACGGCAAATCATATTAATGTTATAATTTATTTAATATCCTTTCCTCATGACTGGAAATGATAACAAACATTGATTAGGTGAAAAATACAGGATTGATGGTCTTTGTACCAGTAATTATAACTATGTTAAAACATCACTTTTTATCTTCTCTAAATGTTGAATCTCAGATTAGCCATTCCTTGTCGCAGTAAATACGAATCGCTTTTTTGTCAAAATTGCTAAAGCTAAATGAAGCAGTTCACTCAAGACAGCCAAGCATTTTTCCCACCTACTCGTGGCCAAAAACTTCTCAAACCACCGTCCACGGTCTCCAGCGAAGTAATTTCCCTGGTGTGTGCTGTTCCGGCTTCAGTCTCAGCTTACACTCGAGGGATACCGTGCACGACAAACTAGCGACCAACTGTGCTCAACATTCTCTAGGCCCTCAAGGATGTAACTGGCCAGCTCCAACGGTTGGTTCGGCTTCGAAAAATCCGCGAAGGTTTGCCACTTGCTGGAAGCCAAAATGAAATTAACTCTGTGTTGAAAATTACAATATAAAAACCATGAACTTACCTTTGCGAATGGAGGAGAAACTCAGCGAACACTTGATTATATGAAATTTTGTCAAAAAAAGACCACTAACCGCTCAAAACTATTTTAAAAAGAAAAAAAAAATTTTTTGAAACGAAAGGCCAAACACGAAATCAAAAGTTGTTTGGGTTTGGCCTGCGGCCAAATAAACAAAAGGGATTATCGGGATAATTATGTTTTTTCGTTAATTTCAACATAAGGATGCATAACCATACTAGTTTTACACAAATTGAGTGAATAATTTTTGCAGACACCTTTATCCGTTTGAAATAGGAATTAAAAAACTAATTGCAAATTTCATCCTTGATTTTCTCAATGTTTTGAAAAATGAGACCGGCCGTTTTACAATGTTTTGCTTGAAATGGTTTTTAATCGTGTTTTTTTACCGTTGTACATAAAATTTGACTTAGAGCTTTAGTACCCAATTATTCAAAAAAAATATAGTAATGTTATGTTTGGTCGATCCCCTTGTCCAAAATTGATTAAAAAAAACATCGCATTAGCAGCTCACCCGCATCCGTCAACTGACAGCTCTGTTTGCAAAACCTTCCAAAACAACATCGCCAGAACTGTCATCAAGATTTTAAGCGAAGAAAAACCTCCCACACTTCACAGTTTTGCTTTGGCATTGCATCGAGTTTGTTCGTTCGTTCGGGTGTGCGCTTCGGAAGGCGAGAGGAGAAAAATTTGCAAAATCAGCAGAAAATCGATTCCACTTCCGCACAGTGTTTGATTAATCAACGCAGTTTCCAGCGAAAGCAAAACGCTTGCCACCATGTCGACGGAGAAGGAAAACATTTTCCTCTTTGTGCCGAACCTGATTGGTAAGTAACTTTTTTGGATTGAGAGTCCTTCCTTGCCCTTGCACTTTTTTTTTCTTGCTTCTTCCGGAGGGGGTCTTCTTCCCCCCTCGGTTGTGGGTGGTTTGCTTTATCAAAACAAATGATTGGGAGGCAACCAGAAAGTGGGTTGGCGATTCTCTCCCGCAGCCGACGAAATCTGCGACGCCATACGCGAGATGAAAACGGTTGTTTGTTTTTCTTTCCTGAAAAATAATGTGTTTTGTTTATTTCCGCAGGTTACGCCCGGATCGTGCTGGCCATCGTGTCCTTTTACTACATGCCCACGAACTACGTGATTGCCAGCTGGTGCTACATCATCAGCGTGCTGCTGGACGCCCTCGATGGCCACGCCGCGCGCCACTACAATCAATGTGAGTCCAACGACGAGGAAGGGGCGATTAATTGAATTAAAAACTCAAAACATGCCATGCCACACACCTGACTGCGAGTGTTGCCGTTGCCGCATACAACTAACTAAATAAGTGCTCCGCGGCGGCAACAAAGTCGGAAAATAGTGGAAAAGGCCAAACGGCGAAGCGAGCAAGATTGCATAACTGTCGCCGGTGGAAGGGGGAAGGGAACCAGGGCAGATTAGGTTTGCGTGGGATTTGGATGAGTTTGGGGGGAGAACCGTAATCTTATCACGAAAAAAATGTTTGGTGACACCGGTTGGGAATTGGAAAAAGGCATAAAAGACAATATTGATTGAGTTTAATTACAAAGGCAATCAATATCTTTACAACCTGAATGTTGTAAATACGTTTAAATGAAGTTCATTGATTAGCTAATTTAAAAAGCAATCATATATCGACTTTATTTATTACACACATTAACCAGGCTTCAGAAATGTACATGCCAACATGCTTGAAAAAAAAAATCAGAAAAAAATGATTTGCTTTGGTAACCAAACTTATTCGTAATTGGAAAATGACAGCTCGAGGCTCGAGCTCGATCTTAATTTGCATCAGGACACTGTGAAGGGGGTTTATTCATTTTTAAGGTTTAATCATATTTTTTAACTGAGTCTAGAAAGTTTTATTGGACTTTGGATAATCAAATCATGACTTTAACATTTTTATTTCCTTACTTTTAACATTTCGAGTTCTGCGACCCCATTTTCCCATTTTATTTCATTATTTTGCTTGCAATCGATAATCCGAATTCAAAATATTATGAAATCAAGATGAAATAAAAATAAATAAATAAATAAAAAACAAAATCAAACGATTAAATCTTTCCAAAATATTAAAAAAAAAATGCACCGTCTTTGACCAAAGTCGCACAGACTGAATTAATTAAAACTAATATAACATTAAACATGGACTAACACAGGACTACCAAAATATGTCAGAAAAATACAAGGCCATTGCCATTGCCCTATAACTCCACTCCCCCTTCTTCCTTTGGCTGTGCCTAGAGCAGAGAGACAAACATTTATAAGATTTGTACAAGCCAAGTAAGGTTAAAAATAAATCAAAGTTGCAGAAATAAAAACAAACAATAACGAAATAAAAAAATATCGAAAAAAAAAGAACTAAAAAAATGAAAACAATAAGAAATTAAAAAACAACCTCCATAATTAAAAAAAAAAATTGGACAGATTTAAGCTGGGTGGTTTGCAAAACGGCCTCAATTTTGAACTGTCAAAGTGGAACCAATTTATTGTTCGCCAAAAGTAGAGAGTATTGTTATCAATCATTAAAAATTGTTTTTTTTTTTGCAAGAAATGATAAATGTGAGGCTTTTGAGAACCTGGAGTTGAAGTCAAGAAATCTTAAGAAAGTTGATGGCGAGATCGTCATTATTTATAATTATGAAAGAATTTATTGTTTGATTCCGTTTGAAAACCTGGTTTAGTGAAAATCTTCTCTGTTGTTGGATCAGCTTCGCTAGAATTAGCGAGGTTTTTTTCGCTGGACAAGGAAGAGCTCCAGGAATCAGCCAGGGAATTTATCGATCGAAACGTACCGTTTTCCAGCAAAAAAATGTCAAAAACTAGACAAAATAAAACACATACTTCTGATTATAAAACAGCAAATTTCCCAGTAAGAAAAAAGTCATGCTTGTGCTTGAACAGCCTCCAGATGTAAACAAAGTGGAATCATTCAAAAATCACGTTACGTATTCTCTCTATATCCATTAGAATTTAAGTATGTATTTAAAAAAAAACAAAAACAAAAAAAAAATCAAAAGTTTTTTTAAAAATATGTTTTGAAAAAATTAATAGTCGACAAAAACAACAACAAAAACTTCGAAATAAATAATTAATTAGAAAAATAAAAAAAAAATACTAAAGTATTTTTTAAGGTGCTATAAGCTATTGTCTTTCATATGTTTATAGGACCTATTCAAAAAATCAACTCTAGATTTATAAAATAAAAAAAAACACGCAAAATTCAGGCAATTCGAATGAAAAAAATGGACAAAACTAGACAGACTAAAACATTTAAAAAAATAAAAATTGACAAATTAATTTTGAAAAATATTTAATAATCCATCATCAACAATGACATTGGGATATACAAATTTCTGCATTTTTTATGATTCAATCTCTGGAGTTTTTTTTTTAAAAACACCCAAAAAGCAAAAACTAAAAATATGGTTTATTAGACCTTTTCAAAAAAAATCTCCATATCTCACCCTTAGACTCAATGTCACCCGATTTAAAAAAAATCTTATCGGTTTGTATATTCTAAAATGAAACATAAAGCTTAGAAGAAATTAAAAGATGGAAAAATTCAACAACAAAACTGTATTTTTTTATATTTAAAAAAAAACTTTAACTAATCTTAAATTTGAGATAAAAGAAACCGAGGAAAATAAAAAAGAAAAGATTTAGGCCGTTGCTTATATTTTTCAAAGTTTAACTAAAAAAAAACAATGGAAATATTAGTCAAATCAAATGAAAACAATCTTAAAATGCATTTTTTCTGCATTCATAATCATATTTTGCATGTTTGGGCTCGTTTAAAAATATTTTTTTTATGAAATTCCAATGTACAGCACCGCAAAAACTTTTTTTGCGACAAAAAAAAAGTTCCTTAATGCTTAAATATTTTTAAAACTAATAATTTCAAAACAACTGGACTGATGTATTATGTGTTTTAGCACACTTTTTTGTCCGATAATCGAGTATTCTTATTTTGACCAACATCCCATTCTGAGTTCACTATTCGAGTGATTTTATAGCCTTATGTTGTTGAGGTAAGGAAGGCAAAAAATCTTAAAATTGAAAATTATTTAAAATTACAAAAATACAAAATATTAAAACACATGAAAAATCATAAAAAAAAATAAAATAAAAAAATCTACAAATTAAATATTAGGGTGGGTACGTTTTTCAAAAAGTTCTCGGATCAAGTTTTAGTATGGTTCCCCTTGTAGGGCATGCCCATAGGGACTTTCATGCCAAATATCAGCTCATTTGGTTGTAAACTGGCTGCGCGCATCAGGGTTAAAGTTTAAATGGGAATTACTATGGGAAAATTGGAAATTTTGTTCAAACGCTCCTACAGGTCTAGGAAAATAACGCGCCAACTTCTGGTATGGTCAGGCCTATGGGGAATGGTCTGGAGAACACTTTTCCCGAAGAGAGCATATGGATTCGTTGTCCCTAGACCTGGCGCATCGGCAAACAATCCGATGTCTCCGAAATCAACGGTTTTCCCCCAAAAAGCATCAAATTTTCCTTAGCATGCTATGAAAGCTTGATGAACACCGCGACGCCATACGTCAGGCAGCTACCACGTGGTTGAAATATTTGCAAAAAAATACAAATTTGCTATGCAATGATTCTAAATTCGACTAAATAATATTAGGATTGCTCGAAATGATCATTTTCTAGTTCAAAGAAGGTTTGCAATTGAATATTCCAGCCGTTTCTCACCCACGTGGTAGCTGCCTGACGTATGGCGTCGCGTTGTCATCAAGCTTTCATAGCATGCTAAGGAAAATTTTATGCCTTTTGAGGGAAAACCGTTGATTCCGGAGACATCGGATTGTTTGCCGATGCGCCAGGTCTAGGGACAACGAATCCATATGCTCTCTTCGGGAAAAGTGTTCTCCAGACCATTCCCCATAGGCCTGACCATACCAGAAGTTGGCGCGTTATTTTCCTAGACCTGTAGGAGCGTTTGAACAAAATTTCCAATTTTCCCATAGTAATTCCCATTTAAACTTTAACCCTGATGCGCGCAGCCAGTTTACAACCAAATGAGCTGATATTTGGCATGAAAGTCCCTATGGGCATGCCCTACAAGGGGAACCATACTAAAACTTGATCCGAGAACTTTTTGAAAAACGTACCCACCCTATTAAATATACTTACAAGCCATTTGTGAAAAACAGTGTTTTAACATTGATTTTTTACTACATCAATTGTTGTGCAATCATTAGTGCATCTTCAGCGCGGGTACCAAACATCAAAGCAAATCAAATTTGCACCCGACGTCAACCCCACCGCGGTACCTGGCGCGGTAGCAAATTTGCTCTCAGTTCTTCGGAATTTCACATTTCACTTAAAAAAATCAAAAAAATAAAAAAATAAAAAAAATTAAATAATTCAAAAAAATAAAAGAAAAAAATTAAAAAACGTTAAAATTTTTCTATAAAATAAAAATTAAATTATTTTTTTTAAATAATTAAAAAAAACTAAACATAAAAAAATTAAAAATATAAAAAATTACATAAAATAAAAGAAAATTTAAAAAAGTTTTCTTTTCAATTGTAAAAATGAATAAAAAATTAAAAAAATGAAAAAAATTTAAAGCAATTGAAAAAATTGTAAAAAATAAAAAAAAATCAAAAAAATGAAAAAAAGAAACAATGAAAAAAAGATTTTTTTTAATTAAAAAAAAAATATTTTTTTAAATATAGGCATATTTCGTCTTTGAATTTTTGAATTTTTAATTTTTTTAAAATTTTAAATTTTTGAATTTTTAAATTTTTAAAATATTAAATTTTTAAATTTTTGAATTTTTGAATTTTTGTATTTTTGAATTTTTGAATTTTTGAATTTTTGAATTTTTGAATTTTTAAATTTTTGAATTTTTGAATTTTTAAATTTTTAAATTTTTGAATTTTTGAACCAATAGTGATTTTTTTTTTCAAAAATCGAAATATTGGTCGCCAAACATTTTCAACTTTATAAAACATTCGTTAAATTTTTCGATCTTTTCAAAAACAATATTTTCATTTTTTTTAATCAAGACTCTCATTTCAAAAGGGCCAAACATTCAGTATTACGCCCCTTTAAAATGTTAGTCTTGATTTAAAACAATAAAAATAAATCGGAAAAATTCACGAATGTTTCATATTTTAACATTGAAAATCGGACCATTAGTTGCTGAGATTACGAACATTTTCTATATTTTAAGTAAAAAAACGTATGCAGTAATTCTTCTAGTGTCCCAGACTATGCCTTTACGCATTTTTTTTTGCAATGTAAATAATAATGGTGCCATTCAAGAGCAGAAAATGTGAAAAACAAGCAAAAACTTGAAAAAGTGACTGTAAAAACGTGAAAAAAAATTATAAGTAAAAGGTAATGACAGAAGGTGATAGAATAGGCCAAATACTACCAAAATCAAACATAAACTAAACAAGATATATGCAAATTAAAATGCTAAAAATGAAACAAGAAAAACACAAAACAAGAGAAGTAAAGTTTTTCGTAGAACAATAGAAGTTTTCACAGTAAAAGTTTTTCGTAGAACCTTCTGAACACGGAAAAAAAGAAAAAAAATTGGGCAGTAGAGGGTTAAAGAGTTAATTATATATTATGAATATATCAAGTTTCTAGAAAACATGAGTTATTAGAACAAATATGATTCATGAAAATGCCAAAAAAATACAATAAACCCGTTTTTTTCCAGCCACCAAATTCGGCGCCATGCTCGACCAGCTGACGGACCGGTGTGGCACGATGGGCCTGCTCGTCACGCTCAGCTACTTCTACCCGCGGTACATGTTCTGGTTCCAGGCGTCGATGGCCATCGACGTCGCCTGTCACTGGTTCTACCTGCACACGACCGTCCTGCAGGGCAAAACGTCGCACAAGTTCATCGACATGTCCGGCAATCCGATCATGCGCGTCTACTACACGAACCGGATCGTGCTGGGGCTGATGTGTCTGTTCAACGAGCTGTTTTACGCCGCGCTCTACCTGCTGTACTTTACCCCGGGACCGTTGAGTGAGTTGACTGTTTGGGATTTTGGATTCTTTCGAAGGTATTAACTTAATTTTGTTTTTGCTAAACAGTCCTCGGAATGTCCTCGTTCAAGCTGCTGGCGATCGTGTCGGCCCCGGTGGCGATCGCCAAGACGGCCATCTCCGTGATCCACGGGTACGTGGCCAGCCTCAACATTGGCGTGATTGACGTGGCCGAGCGGGCGGCCCAGCGGGAGCGGGAAGCGGCCAAAAAGCCCCAGTAAGAAGAAAAAAGGTAAGAAGTGATGCGATCTCCGCGCGTGACGTTGGTTTTGGTCGTGGTCGAACTCTGTTCGAAGTACCTGACCTGGAAGAGGGCAGCACCAGAGACCATCGCCGGATCGAGCCGCCCTCGCGGAGAGGACAAACAAGTATTCGCGCGGTCAATGTCGAGTTTAATATGAATGTTGTGTAATAAGAAACAAAAAAAAACTAACCCTTTCTTCCCTTGTGTGTGTCTGTTAGTAATCGATGTTTTGTTTAGCAAATACAAAGGGGAAAATCGGGAACAAATCGGTTCCAGGGTTTAAGATTTAAAACAGAGCAGGATTGGAATTTGTACCAAAAATAAGGAAAAGAGATATGACAATTTACTTTACACAAACAAACACTAAACACGTGAGACTGCAAAGTCTAGCCAAAATGAGAGAAAACGAGAAATCATTTACGATAAATAACACTTAGTTAAGGCACTAAAGTCACTCTCACTTGCACCTGTCAACGCGCTGGTAACAACACAGGAGTTAGTAACATTTATGTTTTTAAACAAATCAGTCAAGCCATTGAGAAGCAGCACTTTCACGCTTTATCATTCCACGAGGACGAGGAAATAAAATGAAAATTTGATATTATTAAAAAAAAATGAGGGGAAGAGTGATGTTGTAGCAGGCCAGTGTGAGGTTATCCCTTTCTTGTGGTAGAGAAGAAAAATGTAGGTTCGTAAGAATGTCCGAATGTGTCACACACCTTTCACCGAGTAGTAAATTAGTAGAAGGAGAAAAAAAAACGTGGTCATTGATCGATGTTGCACCCAGAAAGAAATTTCATTTCTAGACTTTTAGACGAGGCTGTTTGGTGTGGAAAAAAGCAAGCAGCGAAACAAATATTATCAACTTAATAAAGAGAACTATGTAGAGTTAGTTTACTGTAAAATATGTTTTTTTGTTTGTTGAAAGAAACTCCATGAGAAGATTTGGTCTGAATAAAACATTTTACAAAAAAATCCGTCGCCAAAGAAACTATTTGGCATCAAATTGTGAACATAAAGCGGTTTGACAGATTTTAAAAATCTTTAATTTTATGCTTTGACATTTGTCGGCAATCGACGTCTGTTTCCGAAAAAAATATTGTACGATCAGTTCCTAGCTGGACTCGGTCACTGGAAACGACCGGCGACTCAGTGACCGACGAAATAGGCGGCGGGTCAGATGCGGGCATAAAAATGTCAAAATCTCTTCCCCTCTCACTTCGTCTCACCATCCAGCTGCAGCTTTGTTGACAAACAAACGGAGCACGCGGTCACATGATGGCGGCAGCGAGCCAGAATTAGGGGTGATCATGTGATTAAGAATGAAAGTTTTTTCAAAAAAAATAATATTTTTCCGACCGAATAAAAAAATTGCGAGCATGTTCAAACAATTATTCCTCATGTCGGAGAAGTGATAAAAAAGCAAAATTTTAATCCTTAATTTTTCTATAAATTTAATTTTTTTCACTTCAACTGGGAACCCCTAGGTCTATCCACGACCGTTTCCAATGACCGTGAGAAGATGCCAGAAAATCCAGCTACGAGCTAAATCCACAATATTTGGCGCAAGAAAATACTCGACCGAATTGGCAGCACTGGTCGCTCTCCTCAACTTTCTCCTTTGCAGGAGAGAAGTGGCAAAACTTTTGCATGGGTAGCGCGTTCCAGTTCTTTTTTTTGAATATGGTGCACAGTTGAGTGGATTTCCTCGTGGTTTATAGATGGTCTCGAATACAAATTTCCATATTATTTTTTTGAAGAATAAATAAATCACAAATTTAAAGCTTACACAATTATAAATAATCTAAAATAAAAAAAGTAATTAAATTTAAATTCTAAATTTTAAAATTAAAAACGAAAAGTTAAAAAAAATAACCGTATTTCCAATACTTTCCTGAATAAAAAATTGCCTATTTTTTTTTTGTAATAGGTGCAGTGAATTAGTGTGCTAGACAAGAGAGGGAATGAGCAGAGAGAGAGTCCATGTTGTGTAATGCGAGAGCAGGCCAGCCAAGAGAGAGGTTGAGAATGTGTGCGTGAGTAAACGAGAAATAAATCAGTCGTATGATTAGTACGGCATGTAGGGGAACTATACCCTTTCTCAGCATATTTCTATCAGCATTTCGATCATGATTTACAGCTTTCATAAAGTGTTTTTGGCTGTTCCAAAGTAATTCATAGCTCAAATAAAAGTGAGCAAGCAACTCTTCCACATCTGAAAATGTTGATTTAATAGTGGAAAACAGCAAAAGTGATGAGAATTGGTCGAACGGCTTAGAGTGATTAAAATGGGTATATTTCCCCTAGACGGGAAGGAACGCGGTCAAGAAAAGTTGAGCATTTCTCTTCGTAAATTTGGAATTTGGGAATGAATAATATTAAACTGTGTCGTTTTTGTAGCTTGTTAATTTCACTTTGCTATATCAAAGTGCTCCGACTTACACGTTGAAAAATATTTTCAAAATAAACTTTTTCTTAAACTTTTAAAAGTTTACGAAATGTCAATTTAGTTTTTACGAATAATATCGTTATCAGTGTATTCACGAAAACACTTTTAGAGTTTTTATTGATCGTATAAATGTCCCATGAGCAACTCTCTACGAATTCGGCCGATTTCGACCATTTTTATTTTTTGTATTTTTTGATTTGACTTAAACTTTGTGGGGGCCTTCCCTATGTTTGGTCATAAGCTATTTTGCGTCATTGGTTCACCCATACAAGTCTCCATACTATTTTGGCTGCTGTCCATACAAAAATGGTATGTAAATATTTAAACAACTGTAACTTTTGAGTGAATTTTCTGATCAATTTGGTGTCTTCGGCAAAGTTGTAGGTATTGTTGAGGACTATTGAGAAAAAAACAGGTACACGGAAAAAAATGCATATTTTTTAATCAACCTTTTTTTTCACTAAAACTTATTTTCCCAAAATATGTATTTTTTGATTTTCGAGATTTTTTGATATGTTTTAGGGGACAAAAATCCGCAACTTTTGAGCCATAGAGAAACATGGTCAAAAAATCTGCCGCCGAGTTATGAATTTTTGAAAAAATAGTGATTTTTGGAAAAAAATGAAGTTTCATGCAAAAACAAGTTTGGCATTACTTTAAAAAAAAAAAATTTCAGCGATGACCTATAAATGTTAGGGTACCAAAAGTTGCGTATTTCAATTACGAAAATTTTGGTACCCTAACATCTATAGGTCATCGCTGAAATTTTCTAGTTATCGCAGTTTTAGTGAAAAAAGTTGATTTTTTTGCCGATTTCGTCAATTTCTCGTTTTCGCGCGCGGCGCGTCGAAAACCCCGGATTTTATTTTCAAAAAATCATATCTCTGAATCCTTTTAATGAACCTCACCCAATTTTTGATATATTATGTAAAATTGTTCGAGGAATCCGTTAAAAATATTTTCAGATATAGGCTCTTTGGTCCAGACACCGTCAAAACGGCATTTGATGTTTTCATAAGACTTTTTCAAATGTTAGGCTAGATTTTTGAAACTCCACATTATTTTTTCTTGAAAGTCCAACTTATCATCTTTCATTTGCGCCCTAGACAGCTAAAATCGGTTGAAATGGAGCGAAGTTATGATTTTTTGAAAAAAGTCGTTTTTGTGAAAATCGACGAAAATGGCCATTTTTCGGACCACCCTAACACGGCGTAGGCCACCCTAATGGCCAAACAAAAAAATACGGGTCTAATTATTTTGGCCAAGGAACCCCCAGAAAAATTTTGAGCCCGATCGGAGAACTTTTATTTTTTTTCTTTAACTTTCATATGGAACTGCTGTATATATATTAGAGTGGGTACGTTTTTGAAAAAGTTCTCGGATCAAGTTTTAGTATGGTTCCCCTTGTAGGGCATGCCCATAGGAACTTTCATGCCAAATATTAGCTCATTTGGTTGTAAACTGGCTGCGCGCATCAGGGTTAAAGTTTACATGGGAATTACTATGGGAAATTTGAACTTTTTGTTCAAACGCTTCTACAGGTCTGGGAAAATCACGCGCCAACTTCTGGTATGGTCAGGCCTATGGGGAATGGTCTGGAGAACACTTTTCCCGAAGAGAGCATATGGATTCGTTGTCTCTAGACCTGGCGCATCGGCAAACAATCCGATGTCTCCGGAATCAACGGTTTTCCCTCAAAAGGCATAAAATTTTCCTTAGCATGCTATGAAACCTTGATGAACACCGCGACGCCATACGTCAGGCAGCTAACACGTGGGTGAGAAACGGCTGGAATATTTAATAGCAAACCTTCTTTTAACTAGAACATGATCATTTCGAGTAATCCTGATATTATTTAGTCGAATTCAGAATTTTTGCAGAGCAAATTTGTATTTTTTTGCAAATATTTCAACCACGTGTTAGCTGCCTGACGTATGGCGTCGTGGTGTTCATCAAGCTTTCATAGCATGCTAAGGAAAATTTTATGCCTTTTGAGGGAAAACCGTTGATTCCGGAGACATCGGATTGTTTGCCGATGCGCCAGGTCTAGAGACAACGAATCCATATGCTCTCTTCGGGAAAAGTGTTCTCCAGACCATTCCCCATAGGCCTGACCATACCAGAAGTTGGCGCGTGATTTTCCCAGACCTGTAGAAGCGTTTGAACAAAAAGTTCAAATTTCCCATAGTAATTCCCATGTAAACTTTAACCCTGATGCGCGCAGCCAGTTTACAACCAAATGAGCTAATATTTGGCATGAAAGTTCCTATGGGCATGCCCTACAAGGGGAACCATACTAAAACTTGATCCGAGAACTTTTTGAAAAACGTACCCACCCTAATATGTATATAGCAACCGAAAGTTCGATTTTAGCGAAATATTTGCAGTTTTTCGATTTTCAAATATAGTGACCATGAGTGATATTTTTTTTAAAGGTTCAGAAAATTTGCTATAAAATTTTCTAAGAGACATTGAAGATTGGACATTGGATTGCTGAGATAGAGCCGCTTTAAGAAAAAGAAACACGAAAATTGAAGTTTTCTAAATCTCACCAAAATAACCCACCATTTTCTAATGACGATATCTCAGCAACTAATGGTCCGATTTTCAATGTTAATGCATGAAACATTTGTGAATTTTTTTTTATTTTAATTTTTTTAAATCACGACTAACATTTTAAAACGGCCAAACATTGAATATTACGCCCATTTAAAATGATAGTCTTGATTTAAAAAAAATCAAAATATTTTTTTTCGAAAAGATCGAAAGTTCAATTGTTCATAGGTTTTTACAAGCTTTAGAAAGCCTTTGGAATTTTTATTGGATAAATCGTTGCCAACATTTCAAAAAGCATCATGTACAAACCATGCGTTTTGAGAAAAACGCATTTGAATGTTGAGCATCCATTTTCAATTCCCATTTTAATATAAAAGCAAAATAAGATGTGATAACAAACGATGAAAAACGTTGCTTTTGTTGATACTTGATCATCCATATTCAATAAAACATTATTTCCGTAATTTTATTTGAGAAAAACAAACATAACTTCTTTTGAAATCACCAACGTCGATATCACGCTGCTGTCACTGAGGGGGGCGCTTTGTTATGATTCGTTTTTCTTCGTCGAATGTACATGGCGCTTTTTTCATGTTGCTTTTTTTCGTCACGAGGTTTATGTAGCCTTTTGTTTGACAGGTTGATAGGGCTATATAAATAGGGACTGCTGATGGCAGAGATTTTGTTTATGTTACTTTATTTAAAATCATGATTAAACAGACTTTACTGAAGTAACTTTTGCTCATTTTTGGTGGAGAGGTAGCTTATTAGGAGTACTTAAGAATATACAATAACCCAGAAAGTGTCAAAATGTACATGATGTCTTTTGAAATGTTACCGTCGAAATATGTTTTGCGAGGATTTAAAAAAAATATTGATAATCAACTTTGAACTACGGAAAACCTGGAAAACTATACTTTACAATCAAACTGACAGTTAAGTAAAATATTGCAAAAGGTTTGGCCAAATCAAAGCAATTCAATTTTTAAAAAGTTTAAAAATTCCGTACAAAAATTCCGGCCTGTTTTTCAATTCAATTTGTGTTTTTATTAGAATTTAGCAATTCTGTTCCAGGATGTTACATTTTCAATTCAGAGATTTGGAGAACCTTTCAACTGAGATCAATTCATAAGCCTTTGCAGGGAGAGTACATATTTCTACGTTTTGATTTTGCTAGCTGAGTGCTCTTTTATTCCGGCCTGTTAAAAATCCGTGGAGTAGGTCGAAAATCCGTACGGTAAGGAAAAAAATCCGTACAGTTGGTAGCCTTGACCCTTGTAAACACAAATATCACAAATTCAAGCTTAATTTTAGGACCCTATTATATAATTAAGGAGGTATTAGACTATGACAAACAATCTCTTTTTTTGGCAGGTTGACAACTTTGGAGTGTGGGTTTCTTGGCCAAAATAGACCCGTATTTTTTGGGTCGGTAATTAGGGTGACCTACACCTTGTTAGAGTGGTCCAAAAAATGATCATTTTCTTCGATTTTTTTCCTTAAAAGCCTATATGTAATCACGTTTAATTTGCGCCCAGACAGTTAAAATTGGTGCAAAACTTGACAAAAATGACAATTAACACGGTGTTGGTCGCCCTTATAGCCAAAAATAAAAATACCGGTCTAATTATTTCGATTATCCAAAGTCTTCGTCAATATTTCACCCCGGATGTAGGAATTTTAAAATAATATTTTTTCGATTTTTTTTATTTTTTGAATTTGAGTTTGTTTGTTGTTTGTTCAACTGTTGTTCCAAATTTCAAAAAAGGCCAATATAACGCCCTTTTGAAATGTAAGAGTTGATTCCAAAATGTTAAATAATAATTTAATTAATAGTTTTGCGATTTCAAAGCGAATGGAGCACTTCCATTCGAGCGGTTTTTGCTTTTTTCTACAATGTATTTCTTATGGAGCGAACTGTCAAAAACTGCTCGACTGCGGGTGCTCCACAACCCCCTGGCACCACTGTAAATGGCTAGAACGTATGACACTATGACAGTCACCAAAACCTCGAAGAGCCCACGTAGTAGTATTAGTGAAGAGCCCACGTTGTTTATCGTGGGCTCTTCACTAATACTACTGCGTGGGCTCTGTGAGTGTAGCAGTATTGGTGTTGTCTGTTTGTTTACACCAAATTTTCAAGAAACATCTCTTTTTGTGTGTGCAAATCTGTTACGAAAAAGATGAGAACTGTTGCTTCCGATTGACCGGGAAGATTTGCCGGGTAGTACTGGACCGGGAACAACTCGCTGCAATCTCCGGCAGGGAGTAACCGACCAAGTGCAGAAACATCCTGGCCAACTCCCGCTGTCGACTCGCACAGGGAATCGAAGGAATCGCGTGCTTGTGTAGAATCCGACCTTTCGCGGACTCACAAGAAGCTCATCGCGAGGTGGTCCGAACAAATCTGAACTTTGAACTTGCAAAACCGTCTTCATCGCCACTTCGCGGGCCATTTATCCATAGTCTCTGGCGGATAGGGTCCTTCGGGAACTTGCGTTTGGAAATCCGTCCCGTGTCCCGTGCCGTTATTTTTTCATGGAAATCATTTCAACATTATGAAATAATGCCTTTTTCTACCACGCGGTTTGTTTATCTTCAAATTTTGACAGCAAGTGTGTTCTTCATCTTCTTTGTCGTCTTCATGTTCGCGTCGAACATTTAGGTTTCATAAACATGGCCGTCGTGACAGAGGGCTGGTGCTCCATTATTCTAAATAGAAATACACTGAGTAAAACTCCCACAGCGCATCGAAATGTTTTGCTCATGATCTGGCCCTGCTGTACAGAGCACTCAAATGTCAATCGCAAAACGCTTGAAATTTCGGTGATTGGCCTTGTGATTGGCCATGAAATAATTTCAATAGCCAAATAGCTGAATTTTAAACGGTGTTGAAAAATAGTAGTACGTACACTGAAAATATACCACACTTTTTATTCAAGTTTTTTGACACGTACTATTTTTACGACTTCGAATAGTGCTTGTTTTGTGTAGATCTTAACGTGAAGACTTCCATCATTGCCATGATTTTTCGTTCAAAAATATGAATTTTGCGTCGCTATTAATATTTTAACAAAATTCCTTCTACAAGTTGTTTAGAATAGTGCCCTATACATGCTGATTCCTTTTGGTAACGATTATCCCATTCCTTGCAAAGTTATGGAAATCGTCATTAATCAATGATTGCCAACTAGGACGTCAATGATTGTACCACAAAATTATATAAATTTTAAAACGCATTTGATTTAGACCAAAAATTCTTTCAGCGGCTTCAAGAAGGCAACAACCGGCACATGCTGATTCATTTTGGTGAAGAAATTCGTTAAATTGAATTCAATATAGAGAATTTTAAAGTGATGATCAATTTTCTTCGAAAATGATCAACGGCTTCACCTTAAGATCAATTTCAAGTGTTTTCCTCACCACTTGTTGAAACACAAACCAATTAGCTCTATGATGTGGCTTTATTCAATCTTTTAAGTGTTCGGGCACTTGAATAAAAAGTGTGGTATATTTTCAGTGTAGCTGAACTTAGAAAAAAGAAAATGGAAAAAAACTACCCAGAAAAAAAATGTTTTGATTAAATGCTTCGGATTAGTGAAACTTCAGACAACAGAATCGGGACTGTATTGAAAAAAAAACACCCACAAAAGGAAACAATTTCTTTCTATGTAATAAAAAAAATCCTTTTTATATTTGCTTTTACATTCTTGTATTCAATTAAAAATATATTTGACGATATATGATATTTACACAAAATGCTTTACACTGGGAATTACAATTCAATCCGCTTTGTTATTATTTTCTAATATAGTAAAATCGAGTATTCTCACCAAGGCTTCTTTGTAGGCTTTTTTATACAGTTTAATTTCTGCCCATTTCCTTACTAATTAAATGAATATATATAATCTCAAATCGGCTGTGTATAGGTTTAAAAATATAGTTTTGATTGTTCTACAATATTTAAAATCTCTATCTAATCAGTTCATTATTTCTTTTTAAAACTTAAAATCTAAATTAAATTGTATTTAAAATGCAGGTTAAAATCTTTATTTTAAAAACAATTTCTTAAAATCTCGTTTATACTCTCTTGCAACTATTTTACAAATCTTCAAATAATTCTCCCTAGTCCTCACGTATCAATAATGTATTTACTCCTCTGATTCGAACTCGTCTGCCCCGACGCACTTCCACCGGACGACGACCCTGGTCCACCTTGCGCCGACTGCTGCTGCATTCCACTCCCCGCTTGCCCGGAACTAACCGTCGTCTGCTGACCTCCCTTACACGCCGCCGCTGTCGTCACCGTCACCGTCGACCCTGTTATATCGGTTCGGAAGCTCCCGGAACACTGCGAGTCCGCCACACTCCTCCCGTCCCCTTCGTCCCTCCTGGACAAGTCGGAGAAGGGTGAACCCCCACGCTTGACCACCGTCGAGAGCGAGTTCTCCGTGGACGAGGACATGTTGCTGGTGAGGCCGGACACGGTCGACTTGAGCTGCTTCTGCTGCTCGAGGATGTCGGCGGTGGTGAGGTCACCGGGTTTGACGAGGTTCGGGGTCACGTTGCTGAGCCAGGGTTTGGAGCTGGACTTTTTGGTGATGGTGGTGGCGCCGAGGGCGGCGGTCATGGCGGCGACTGCGGCGACCGTTGAGGTGGTGCTGCAGCCGCACAGCAGGTCCGAGGGGCTGTTGCAGATGTTGCACTGGCCTTCGACGTCCAGCTTGGAGGAGGTGGTGGCGTTCATTTCGATTTCGTTCATGGCTTCGGCGAGGTTGCCGACGGTGAGGGCGGCGCTCGGTTTGTTGAGGAGGGAGGCGGCGGCGGCGGCGGAGGCCGAGGAGGTGGAGGAGGAGGATTGGGGTTTGAGGTCTGGGGAGTCGTCGTAGTTTTTGGAGAGGAGAAGCTTGGAGAGGGAGGGGGCGAGGCCGAGTCCGATGTTGCGCTCGTGGTAGACCTCGGAGATGGTGGGGGTCATTTCGCGGCTCATGTGGCGCATGATCGAGTCTTGGATGGTTTTGTTGGTGGGTTTGTTGCTGTCTTTGCTGGAGGTGGCGGAGGATGAGGGGCCGCCGATGGTTGGCGCTGAGGTGACGGACTCGGCGAGCGGGATGATTTCGGCGTCCGCCGGGTTGAAGTAGAGCTTGCTGGCGTTGAGGTTGAGCGTGCGCTCGTCATCCGGGAGGGTTGAGAGGGGTTTGCGGGGTGGTGCGACGTGATGGTTGCTCGAGCTGCTGATCTCCGTGCGACAGCTGAGGCGGTCCATGAAGGAGAACTGATCGACCATCTTCTTGGTTTGCTGGAGCTGTTGCTGCTGTTGTTGCTGCATGGGTTGCAGCTTCATCTTGCGGCTTCGCATGCTCTGGATGCTGTGCGCAAGGCTGGTCAACTTGCTGCTGATCGAGCCGGCGTTCGACCCTGAAGGTAAATCAAAGCTACGCTCAAACTCCGAATCCGAGCTGGTCGATTCCAGCACGCTCTTGGTTTGAGGGACCTTTCCAACAGTGCTTCCGCTTCCTCCGGTTATGTTATTGTAGACCGGTGCCAACGGAGCAAGCGGTCTCAAACTGTCAACCATGGGCAGCGTTTGCCGCGGTGGCGGCAACGGCGGCAAGTTCGGATGACCTTGATTCGCCCTCCTCAGCACCGTAGCATGCCCGGAACCCTCCCAATCCGTCGCCGAACTAGCCGAGCTGGAACTGTCCGGTCGTCGCATGTTCACGCCACCCTCCCTCACCGTTTCATGCCCGTAACTGCTCACTCCATTGTTCGTGTACAGATTCCTGATCCTCGTCTGGTGCGCCAGCGCCAGCGAAACGTTCGGGTCAACCACAGTCTGCAACGTCACAGGTGGACTCGGCGTGAACGCCGCATCACTCTCCCCACCCCCACCCGGTCGCGAAACCTTGATCGTTCCGCGCAAACTCGAATATCCCAGCCCCTTCGCCAGGTGATCACTCTTCATCAAGATCTGCTGCGTCGTGTACCCGTCCGACAGCTCGCTGTCGGTGGTGTTCGCCAGGCTCGAGTCCTGCTGGGCCTGCGCTTGCTGAGTCCCCATGGGGACCTCCGTTTGGCCGCCGTCCGGTTCGCCGCGGCGTCGCACGTACGAGATGAAGGCGCTGCGCGTGCTCAGGAAGGGCACCCGGCGAAAGGGAAGCGGAGGTCGGGGGAAGTTGTAGCTGGCTTGGCTCTTGACGGTCACCGCCGGGGAGACGCTGCGTTGGGCTTCCGGGGCGGTTGGGGTTGGGCTTGGAGGTTTCGCGGCTGGCGCCGCCTCGTCCGAGGTGTCTTCGTTCAGGGATTCGGAACTGCTGCTGGACTCGATGCCCAGGCTTTTGGGGGCTTCCTGGGTGTCGAAGAGGGCGAGCAGCGACTGCAGGACAAACTGGCAGTTGCGACGGTTGGCTTGCTTGCCGGTGCGGAGGGTTACCTGATCTTGACCGACCTCCATGAGGTCGAAGCCTAGGGAAGCAAGCAGTTCATGGCAACCTGCAACGCGCCACAACCTCACACCGATTATGATGTCAATACTCTCGCTCTCGTTGCTGGTGGTGCCCTTCGGAGGAAACTGCGTAACCACGTTCCGCATCACCCCGATGATCTCATCGGCGATCTCCGCGTTGTTCACAAGTTTGGACAAGGCGTGCAGGGTCGTTGGAGATAACCCAAGCAAAGCTTGCAAACTCGCCGAGCATTGCGACAGTCGATCCTCCGGATCGGTTTGCGGGAAGAACACGCTCGAAGGAATTCCATTCGCCGCCGGTTCAAACCGGAACCCAACAGCCATCAACAAATCCTTCCACCCAATAACTGGCCCCGCCTTGTTCTCAATGCTCTTCTGCGTAGTGTACATGGCGTTCTTCTGCCCGCGATGAATCCGCTGCAGACTTTTCTCCACCAAGTGCAGACAAACCCGCAGCGCATCTCTGCACTTGTCCGGCGTTCGCATCAACTCGCACAACGCCTGCCCAATCAAAGCAACCTTGTTCGAAAGCCGCACATTCCCCCCAATCAAAATAAACCCAGCCCAGTTCGCCGGATGGGCAAAGTGCTTCGTGTGCTGCACCGTCTGCATGGCCTCGGCCAACGCCTTCGCGGCCCGCGTTCCCTGCAGCAGCGCCGAATAAAACGCCCGCAGCAGTATCTTCGCCGCCGTCTCCGGAACCGGCCACAGCGATACCAAAATCGCCCCCGTCCCCGCAAACAGCCAACTCCCGGCCAAATTCGCCACCCCCGACCCCGTAATCGGCTCCACCGAGTGGTACGAACTCAACACCACCAACTTCGCGCTCAACTTCATCGCCAGCAAATCCGACGCGCTCAGCACAAAGTCCGACAACGGCGGAATCTCCGAGCCCCCCAAATCTCCCACCCCGTCCTCATCCCCGTCCCACCGCTTCTGCGACTGCGAGTCCAACACCTCCCCCGGGCTCAAAATCACCGCGCCCATCTTCCAGCTAACATTCGCCGCAAAGTGCACGCACTCCGCAGCCCCCAACTCCGACACGATCGCCTCCTTGGTGGCACTGCACGAAACCAGCGGCTTCGTGTTCAGCATGTCCGACACCATGGCCGCTTCCTGCAGCGACGCCGGCGACTCCGACCAGCCCCACGTCTCCGACAGGGACGCCGGGATCTTCGGGCCGCCGATGACCAGCGCGCTGTTCAGACCTTCCGCTGAAAATTGCAAAACTAAAGTCAAGAAAACTCTATAGAATCTTCGAGTAGGTAGATCACTTACCGGGTTCGCGCGCCTTGGTGCGGCTCTTCTGGCGCAGAGTGTGCAGCGAGGGCACGGTTAGGAGCGAGCAGCGTTCGGAAAGATACTCGCCGGACTCGTCGCCGCTGCGGAGGATCGCGAACGGCACCAGGTAGAGTTCCTTTTCCAGGACGAGGATGAGCTCGCGGCGACCTAGGCGGGATGCTGTAGAACAAGACTCTTTAAAATTCATTCAATTTAAGAAGATTTAAAAAAAAAATACTTACTGGTGCTGATATCGGGCAGCAGATCTTCGAACGGTGCCAGAAGGAGGTTGTACAGCACGTGCAGGCAGGATGGGCCCTGCCAGGGTGGTAGCATATTTGAGCGGCGCGATCGCGTTGAGCCTTGCAGGCTGCCGATGGATCTGCGGGGGAAAAAGGGCGGGATTTGTTAGTTTTTTTTATCAACAGTATTTTTTGTTTTTTTCTCAATTCTCACAATTTTTATAGATTTTTTTTAAAGACATTTCGATTTGTTCAACCTTATAATGTATACAGTCCAGGCTCGATTATCCGAAGTTCGATTGTACGGGACTACGGATGATCGAATCATGACAAAAAAAGAGTTTTTTTTGAAATATTTATTTTTATTTTGTTACTTTAAACATCAAATTCGAGTTCCTTCCCCAATGTTCATGTCTTATTAAAAAAAAAAATAATCAAGATTTACTTTTGAAAAGGTTTACAAAAAGATAATGTTCCTGATCTAATAATTTAGATATAATAATAAGTTATGTATATTTTTTTTTTAATTTGTATTATAATGTTCAGAAAATTTCGCAAAAGTTTCATTTTTTAAGGCTGGTATGCTGATCGGAGAGAACGCTAAACTCCATATAAAAAAAAAACGCCCAAAAAACGGTCAAGGAAAGGGTCACGAAAAGATTTTTCTAAAGCGGTACGCAGCTGAAAAGTAACAGAAACGGAAAGATTGCATTTGACGTTTCTTCGCGCGGTGCTTGTTTGCAATATGTTTTGATGAAAAATTCTAAGAATTGTAATTTTCCTTTTTGAATGCGACTTATAATTACAAACGTTTTATTAATAATTTTTTATTGGATATAATAATATTAAAAATTCCCACCGAATCTCAAAAGGCAGAATTTTCAAATTAAAAGGACAGGTTTAGTTTTTTGGTCGAAATGGAGTTAAAAAAAGTTGTTTTTATTGATGTCGGCTATCGTGTCACCAACTATTTATTGCTAGTTCTAACCAGCTACCTCAGGATTATGAGTCCCCTGCGCTGTCCGATTGATCCACACTGGCGGGACCAAAATGAAGTAAATCAGAGTGAAATTAAACTTGACAATAATCATACAAATAGATGTTCTTACTGAAAATTCTTTAATAATCTGAAATTTTGAAATCCAACCAAACAATAAATTCAAAATTTAAAATTTAAAAATATGAAAAAACAAACATTTCTGAAATTTTAAATAAGGCTGGTACAAATATTTTTAAAAGTTTTTGTCACCCCCCCCCCCCCCCTCCAAAATTGGCCCGAAAAATCAGGGGGCAAAAAGAATATTTTTACAATAAACTTCAAAATTTCAATGAAAATTCAAGTGCAACCAGCTGAAATCAAATTAAAATACAGTCTTCTGCGTTTAAAATCATTTTTAGCATGTTTGGGTTCATTAAAAAATCTTAAGATTTTTTGAAAATTTTCGATGCAAAATCTTTTTTTTCGATACAATTTTTGTTTTTGTCAGATCTTAGATTTTTTGAAAACTAATGATTGCAAAACAACTGAACTAGTGTAAAATGCATTTTAAAACACTTTTTTCATTTAAATGTGAAGACTATGGCTTGTTATTTAAATTTTTATATTTTTTTTATTTTTTTGCCCCCCCCCCCTTGACATCGGCCAGGGCCGAGGGACAAAAACTTTTTTAAATATTTGCATCGGCCTAACAAACTTTTCTAAAAATAATAATGAAATTTCAACAAAAATCTGAAATTTGGAAATTCAAAATTACAAATATGTATGCAGAATTGAATAATAATTTTAATATTAAAGTTTTTTTTTATAAATTCAATAGTTCAAAAATGTTAAAATTCGAAACGAATGTACAAGTCGAAATTCCAAAAGTTATTAAAATCGGAAATATAGTAATTCGTTAGTACAAATTTACGAAAACCTCGAAATTCTAACATTCAAAAACTCTATTTTTTCCAAAAATAAAAAAAAACTAGATTGAATAATTAAGAATTTAGAAATTTAATTAATTTAGGAATTGAGGAATCAAAAATTAAAAATTAAAAATCTACAAAATTTAAAATTTACAAACTTAAATATTTAAAATTAAAAAAAACTTCAAAATTAAAAATTCAACAATTCAAAAACTTTAACTTCAAAAAAATTAGGAATTTAAGAGATCAAGGAAAAAATTAAGAACACGCGACATTTCTTGACCGCGTTTTTCCGATCTGCATTCTTTGCTTTAACATTGAAAATCGCACCAATAGTCTCCGACATATCGTCTGTTGAAAATTACAGGCTAATTGGTGGAATTTGGAAAAAATATATTTAAATCGATTTAAATTCTTTGAATCGCTTCAAAACTATTTTTCTCATGGATTTTTTTGAAAAAAAAAAAAAATTGAGGTGCAAAACGGTACACTTTATAAATAATTAAATAAATTAGGTTGTTTTTATTGCAAATACAATTTTGCTTCAAAAAATGATTTTAATTATTTTGTTTGTCTAGGTTGTCGATTTTTTTTCCAAAAACACCATATTCCAAAAAATTATGTCTGTCAAACTAGCTTTTGCACCAGCTTGCACTATGGTTCAGAAAAAGTTTTTTTAGTCCTCTAAAACAAATAAAAAAAATCCAAACTTAAAAAAGACGTATTTTGGATTTTCAACTTTTGGTGAAGTTCAATAAAAAATCGGATTTTCATTCCCTATAACTTTGCCGAAGACACCAAATCGATCATATTGAGAACAGAACAGAATTTCATATAGATGTATTTGTATACATTATCATACACATTTTGTATGACCAGCTAACAAAATGTAAAAATTGCGAAAAAATGTGCGAAATCATAGAAAACTATTCATTTTAGTTTGAGCGCATGACTAGACATTCTTGGAGGAAAAAGTAAGAATATTAAAAAATTCCAACATTCAAAATTGTAAAATTTCAGGTTCAAAAACTCTGAGATCAGAAAAAAAATCCAAAAATTAAAATTTATAATAATTTGATAATTGGATAATTAAAAAGCTCTAAAAATAAAAAAAAGTATTTCAAAAATTAGATAATCTGACATAAAAGAATAAACAGTTCTAAAATTCGGAAACTCTTAAATTCTCAAGTTAGTAAATTGATAAATCCAACATTTTTTGTCACCTTCCTAAATTACGGAAAATCTTGAATTTTGGAGCATTGTTTGAGTCATATGTTAGGCTAGAGACCCAAATCGTGAGATAACTAAAAAGAATCGTTTTTAAAATTTCCGGAGTGAAATATTGGCGACTTCTTAAGCTATTCTACTATGTTTAACTTTTTCCCCAAATTACAGTTTTTTTTATTTTTGAATTATTATTTATATTGTTGAATTTTTGCGTTTTGAAACTTTTAAAGTATATAAATTTATATTTTTGAAATTTTCATTTTGAAATGTCATTTTATTTTTTATTTATTGACTCAGTTTCCAAATTTGGTTTTGTTTTTTTTTCAAATTAAATTTTTGTTTGAAATTTCGAGTTTAATTTTTTTGAAATTTTATATTGCTGGTCGTTGAAATTTAAGAAATTCTAATTTTTTAAAGTATTTTTAAAATTGTCAAGCTGCAGACTTTTTGAATTTCTACATTTGACAAATTTGGAGATCCTGAATTTTTTTTTGAAGTTTTTTGCTTAAAATTTAAAATTTTTAAGTTTCTGGTTTTATGTTATTTTTTGAAAGAAAATAAAAAGTAGAAAATGGTTACATTTGATTCTGTTTTATTTGGTATAGAAAAGTAGGCTCTTTCGTCGTTCAAGAATGACAGGAAAAGTTAATAGTTTCACGATGGAATTGCAAAAAATCTACTTTTTGCTCTGTTTAAAAAAAACAACGTTTTTCAGTTACAAAATTCTTGGTAACTCACTTACTTTTGCCGTTTTCGTCATTTTCCCATTTCTGCGCGTGGCGCGGCAAAAACCCCAGTTTTTATTTTAAAAAATCGGATCTAAAAAAATTTAAAACAAATTTTCACATTTTTGGATATGTTGTGTAAAATTTTCCGAGGAATCAGGTTAACATATTTTTAGACATAGTAGGCTCTTTGGTCCCGAGACCTTCGAAACAGCATTTTATGTTTTCATACGACCTTTTCATATGTTAAGCTAGATTTTTGAAACTTCTTACAATTTTTCCCAAATAGCCAAACTAATCACCTTTTTTTGCGTCTAAGACAGCTAAAATCGGATGGAATGGTGCGGAGATATGATTTTCTGAAAATAGTGGTTTTTGCGAAAAATTACGAAAATTGCCATTTTTTGGACCACTCTAACACGGCGTAGGTCACACTAATGGCCAAACAAAAAAAAAAAAAAAAAAACAAATACGGGTCTAATTATTTTGGCCAAGGAACCCCCTGAAAATTTTTGAGCCCGATCGGAGAACTATTTTTTCGAATCACGCTGTTTTCGTGGGGAATTGCTGTATAGTTAACTAATTTTAAGGACTTTCAAAATTTTATGAAAACTTCTTCTTGTAGTGCTTTGTAAACTTTTGTACCATGGACATTATGATTCCATACCATTCCGTACGAATTTAGTTTGTACTCTAATTTTGCGGAAAAATATCTAACCTATCAAAGTCACCCCGGTTTACGGTTTAAATCCAAGATGGCGGCCAAAATGGCGGTGATAAAATAATGAAAAAATACATGTTCTAATTTAATAGGCACTCAACAACAATTCAAATTTGTCTAAAATTGGATTGCAGAACTGGAATTTGATGTAAAAAATAAGAAGGCTTCGGATAATCGAGTCTGGACTGTATATTGATAAAAATAGTTTTATGTTAAGGAAAAAATCAAATTCAATTCTAAGAAATAATAATTACACAAAACAAAAACTAAAATCACTCACCTCGTCGACCCCTGCAGGCTCGCCACCGACCCGCCAACGCTGCCCAAACTGAACAGCGAGCTCAGCGAGTAGTTGCTCGAGTTCAGCAGGTGGTTCCGGTTGACCATGCGCAAGAACCCGGCCCGCTCATTAGCGAAATCATCAATCAGGTTCTCGTTCGACGACTTCCACCCACTTCCGTCGCCCTCCTGCAGAACTGACCCCGAGTTGACGCCCAACGCATCCCGCACAAAGTCTATGTACTGGGCGAGGAGCGACTCGGAGTCGGGTTGATCTGGTTCGGGTTTGTCACCGCCTGCGGCGGTGGTTGTTGCGGATGCGATCGCCGGTTTCTTCTTCATCTGGAGGGTCTGCTCGTCGATTTTGGCCACGTGGAAGCGCACGATCCGTTTTTGCGGGGAGAGGAACCACGCGTAGAGTTCGGCCCCGGCCAGACTGTAGTAGATGATGTTGGTTTTGCTCTTGTTGACGGTGTCGAAGATGTACTCGCTGCAGGTGAGCAGGGTTTTGCGGTTGTTGAGGGAGTTTTCGGCGCTCTGGTTGGAGTCGGCGCCCATCCGCGATCGGCAGCGTTCGGCGGCCACGAGAGCTTCCTCGTTGCGACCGAGGTTGACGAGGATTCGCTGCAGGGTTTGGTAGCAGGAGGTTTGCAGGTTGTACAGGTTGGTGCGACCTTCGGGCGTAACTTGATCGCAGCGGATCGATTCGAGGATCTGGGCGGCGCTTTCCATCTGTTGGCGGGCGTTGTCTTCGTCGCCGGATGCGAGTAGGGAGAGCCCGAGGCGGTAGCGGATCTTGGACTCGTCTTCTAGCTTGTTTAGGGATTGTACGATCGATAACCCTTGGCGTAGGAAGCTAACCGCTTGCGGGATCTGCTCCATGGTGTGGTAGACTCGTCCCAGGGCGAGACAGGCGTGAGCCTTCGTCAACCGATCGGTGGTCAGCGATAGCTGCTTCTCGTAGTACCTCACGGACTCGGTGTAGTTCTTCAGCGATTCGTACACCGATCCCAAATTCCCACAAGCTCTTCCCTGCAACGCGGCATGGTTGATGCTTTCACACAGTTCCAAGTCCTGCTTGTGCAACCTCAACGATCCGTCAAAGTCACCCATCTGCTGGAACACTCCGCCCAAGCCGCTGATCGCGTCCGATGTCAACGCACGATCACCAAGTTCCCTCGCGATATCCCGTTGATGCTCCAAGCAGTTGATCGCCTGTTCGTAATTCCCAAGCGCACTGTGAATACTGCCAAGATCACCGTACGCGGCGGCCTTCGCTTCCGGATTTCCGAGCTCGTGCGACACCACAAGCCGTTTCTCCAAACACACCAACGCTTCCTGCAGGTTACCCACAGATTTGTAGCAATTTCCAAGTCCTCGATACGCTCGCTCTTGATCGCGCGGGCTCTGCAACGCGACCGCCAGCGCCAGGTGTCGCTCGTGACACTTGATCGCCTCGGCGTGGTAGTCCCCGAGTGCGTCGTAGCAATCGCCGAGGTGCCCCAAGGCACGAGCCCGATCGTGCTGGGCGGTCGGCGTGTTGACCTGTTCCAGTGTGCCGAGCTGCTGCTCGAGGTACCCGATCGCGTCCTCGTAGTGACCCATGTTGAGGCGGGCGATTCCGAGGTTTCCAAACGCTTGCGCTTCAACGGCTGAATCCTGCAGTTCCTGCGCTCGCTCCAGCTGCTCCTGGTAGCACTTGACGGCGTGGGTGTAGTTTGTGAGGGCCATGTGCACCGCTCCGAGGTGCCCGTGGGCGCGACACTCACCCGGAAGATCGCCCATTTCTTGGCGGAGCGTCAACTCTTGCGTGTGATAGCCGAGAGCTTTGTCAAACTTCTTGAGCAGTCGGTGGGCGAGGCCGAGTGCCCCGCAGGCTGCGGCCTCCATGCCGCGTTCGCGGGCTTGCCTCGCGAGCGAGAGTTGCCGCTGGTACATCTTGATCGCTTCGTCGACGTCCCCCATGCGGATCAGGACGTCACCGATGTTGCCGAGGGCGCGGAACTTGCCGGGCAGGTGGTTCGTCATGTGGGCGATCGCCAGGAAGTACTTTTGACACTCGAGGGCGCCGGCGGTATTGCCGAGGGCGAGATGGGCCAGCCCGAGGTTGCAGTACGCCCGGCCCATGTTCATCTTGTTCTGGAGGTCTTTCGCGAGGGCGAGATCCTGGTCGTAGTAGCGGACCGCTTCGCGGTAGTTTCCGATGCAGTAGTGGGCGTAGCCAAGGAAGTGACAGGCCTTGCCTTCGGCGGCGACGTCACCGAGTTCTTGCGAGAGCATGAGGTACTGCTCGTAGTACGGGACGGCTTGGGCGAACTCCTGGCGCGAGCTGAGGCAGTTGCCGAGGTTGAGGAGGGCGCAGGCCTCGCCGGCGGTGTCTTTGAGTTCACGGGCGATGTTGAGGTGGGCCCGGTAGTGCATCAGGGCCATGTCGTGGGCGCCTAGGGCTTGGTAGGCAACGGCTAAGTTTCCGTGGGTTGAGGCTTCCGCGCTGCGATCGTGTACCTCTTTGCTGATGACCAGTTCTTGCTTGTGGTACTTGATGGCTTGCTCGTAGAAACCGGCCGCGGAGTACGCGTTGCCGATGTTGCCGTAGGCACGGCCCATGCCGGCTTTATCTTGGAGTTGGCGAGCGATCGTGAGGTGGGCCTGGTGCAGTTTGAGCGCGGCGTCGTGTTCACCGAGCAGTTGGTACACGATGCCGAGGTTGGAGCAGGCGCGACCTTCACCGACCTTGTCCCGGGCGGCGAGGGCCATTTCGAGCTGCTTTTCGTGCCACCGTTTGGCCTGGTGGAAGTCGTGGCCGCAGCGGGCAGCGTGACCTAGACCGGCGTAGGCCCGTGCCTCGATCGCGCGATCACCCAGCTGTTGCGCTATTCGTAGGACACTTTCGTGGTAGGTGATCGCTTGGGTGAAGTTGCGCTTGTAGTGGTAGCTCGAGCCAAGGTTGCTGTACGCACGAGCTTCCTCGACCTGGTTGCCGAGCTTGCGGGCTAGGCGGAGATGTTGGGTGTGACAGTCGACGGCCGAGTCGAACTCGCCCATGGCAAGGTAGACTGCGCCGACGTTACCAATTTCGCGAGCTTCCTGCAGACGATCACCCATTTGCTTCACCAACTGGACGCACTGTTTGTGGGACGCTAACGCGTTTGGGTAGTCCCCGATCGCGGTGTAGACGTGGCCTAGGGAGGTCAGGGCCGCGGCCGCCGCCTGCGTATCTTTACACTTCATTGCTAGCACAAGTTGATATCGGTGGGACGTGAGAGCTTCCTTGTACGATCCCTGGCTGAAGTAGGCCGAGCCGAGATTCCCATGTGCACGACATTCACCCGCGGTATCACCGAGACTCTTGGCCACGGCCAAGTCCTGCTGCATGTACGCGATCGCTTTGTCTAGCTGATTAAGCGCCCAATGGGCCGAACTGAGAGCACTGAACACTGAACCGCGCAGTTTGAGCGAACACGACCCTATCCGCAACGCGGATTCTAGCACTGTCACTGCCGAGTGGTACTGACCTGCACCGAGCAGTTCTTGACCCACCACGGAAATCACTACGAACGGGGACGCGTCCAGCTTCATCGCCTTCAACTGCTGGAAGGTCGGCTCGAGGGCATGCCGCAGCGGACTCTTGATCGACGCTTCGACCAGTCCCGCCAGCAGCTGCTTCGAGTTGGGATCCTGGGCCAGCCCCGAGCTGAACGAGGCCAACGCTTCCCCGTACCGACCCAGACACTGCAGGGCGACCCCCTGGCGAAAGTACGCCTTGGGCCACTGCGGGCAGAGTTCGCGGGCCCGCGTCGCATCCTGCAGGGCCAACGCAAACTGTCCCTGCTTGAGCCGGGCCGCCGACCGATTGCTGAACAGGATGTGGTTGCTCGGGTCCAACGCCAACGCGTCCGTGTACAGCTGCACTGCCGTGGTAAAGTCCCCATTTTGGCAGGCAGTGTTCGATTGGCGCACTTTCTCCAGGAATAACGCTCGGTTGGCGGCCGGCAGTTCCGGCGTGCCTTCCGGTTCGTTCTGTAAGAAAAAAAAGAGACAGCAAAAGACACAATACGTTAGAGAGACGTTGACGACCAGCGGTAATTACAGGGTTCCGAACTAGGCTAACCGAAAAAATAAACTCGGACAGATGAAACTTGCTGTGTTGTGTGGCCCTCATCGAGTGTGAGAGCGAGCGGGACGGAACTCGCGCGCGAGAGGGAGACGGCGTTACGACGGCGCGCGCGGACCTCGTGTGACTACCTTACGCGTACGCTTGAACTAAACTGAGCGCGCGAGCGGACCGCGCACGATCGCCTACCTCGATCGCGGGTTCGTCGCTCGCTCTCGCGTTCAAGTCGCTCTCGCGAGAGAGCGAACCAAGCTTACTCTCTTCCTCTCACTCTCTCTCTCACACCCCGTGTAAGAGGAAGATTTTGATAAATAAATTGAAGGAGGTATACGTGTAATCAATTATTATGATTGCTATCATCTTTACCGCGCCGCAGCACATGATTTTGCTGTTTTTCGCGGGTAACTTTTCGGATTCGGATTTCTCCACGCCGACGCCGCAGCCGAAGAAAGGCCCCGTCTTTCTCAAATTTGTGTTCAATTTCGGCGGTTTTTTTTAAGAGCGCGGCGGCTTCCTCATCGGTCCCACTTCTGATGCTGGTCGAAAGTGAAGAGTTTTTTTTTTCTGTTGTCTTCTGTTGGTTCTTCTTTGGTCATCTTACCCACTGAATTCGGTTGGAAATTTTGTGGGTGATGACGAGGGATACGATAGGAGGTGGAAGAGGAGAGGATGATAGCAAAAAAGTTGTGAAACTTTGGGTATTTTTTACGGGTCAGTTTTAATGTTTGTTCGTGTTTTAGTTGCAAAACCTGGAGCTTATTTTTTTTACTAGAGAAAGAAAACAAAACAAGTAAATGTCTCTACTCTATTATGCTAAATAGATTGGAATCACAGCAAGCTCAGTACAAGAGAGCACAGCGCTATCGAAGTCTCTCTAGACTACTGATTTGATGAAAAATTACATAGAAGGAATATTACTGATATTTAATAGAAATATTACAGTCATCCCACATATTCGGAACACCCACAAATTCGGAACACTTTGATGATAATGTGTCAATAGCATGCCAAAAGTAGCTTTTCTGTCGACCTTTCTATTTTTAGAACCTTCAGTTGGACATTATCTTGCTATTTCACTAGTCCTGGCGAGTAAAAGTAGTACTTTTTGAACAAAAAACTTCATTCCAAGACTATTTTGTCCAGAGCAGCAAAACACTGCCTCCAAATGACCTGTTTCATAATTGTGGGATGTTATTGTTCCTCACACAATTGTGGAACACCTGAATTTAACTGATATTTTCACAAAAAAAGTTATCAAACCATGTGTAAAACATCACTTAGCTTGAGTTTCATTGATTTCAGTGTGTGAAGTCATTATTTGGTAATAAATATGTACTCCTGGAGAGATTCAAAGTATGTTTACATTCGTAAGAAAAAAGTGTTCCGAATTTGTGGATTTCAAGGGTCAAAGTAATTCTTCAAAAACTTCATATAAAAGTTAAAATTTGCAGATGTTCGATACAGCATTCGAAAGATCGCAAGAAAATCTTTCAAATGAAGGTAAAAGCGAATCATTAAGTTAAATTATCGATTTGCTATGATTTTTTGAACATTGGCCGATTTGGAAACCGTTCCGAATAAGTGGGATGACTGTAGTTTTTCCATGAGATCAAAATATATTTTAAGTTTTTGGTAAATATTAACATGGTATTTTATGGTATATTCTACAGATTTCTTTGATTTTTTTTTCACCATATTTAAGTTATGCTTAGATTGGGACTAAATACAAAATATTTTTTAAAGAAATTAGCAAATGAGAAAATTATTGATTTTCACCTTCCTTATTAACCACATTTTTTTTTTAAATTTGTTGATAATAGGAGTTCACTCGTTCTATCTCTGAACATTCTAGAAAGACAGTGAAAAAACACCCTTATTTATTGCTTTGTTAAACAATGTTTTTCATTGTCTTATTTAAAATATCTGTGCCCAATGAAAAATGTTGCATATTCACTCCAGTCTTTATATGATATTCGCAACTTTTACTACCGGAATATCATAAAAATGTATGTTTGGAACGGATTTTCTGGTTGATTTTGAGTATAAGATTTATTTGGAGGAATTGATTAGGATAACTAAAAAGAAAATAGAGACACTGAAAAATTTTACCTTAAAGCTAGTGCTAGTATTTTTTTGAACTAACAATTAAAATTACGCGTCATGCTAATTTCAAAACAATGAAAATTCATGATACTCTAAATTCAGCTTAAAATTAACGCAAAAATGTGTTATTTCAGAATAACTCCCTGACAATTTGTGAATTTGAGAATTTTTCAGAATTTCAGCCATCATATTTTTACTGAGATTTCAGAAATTTCATTTGCCAAAGTAGGTATATTTTTTCTATTCATTTATGAAACTACTGACTGTCGATTTCGAACGACAAAATGACCTACTTTTCTCTACCAAAAATAACAACATCGAAAAGCACTGACATGGGTGCTAAAAAGTTGAATAAATTGAATAAAAAAACTCAATTTATGATTGATTATTGTTTAATTTTTCTGCGTTTTATGTAATTTGTTCATCGTTATTTTATGAAATTCACAGATATCTAAATTTAAAATAGCTCAAACAGCTCTGCGTTATGTTTATTTGCTGTTTTGAATATCATTCTATTACATTTTTTTATTAAGAAAAAAATTATCATGTATTATAACATGCTCTAAACTTTATATAGGATTTTCTCTTGCATGTTATAATGAGCATATCTCGCCAGGACTTTAAATCAGTTATTTGTTATAAATAATATCTGTATAGTTTTGTTCATTTGATTAAAAAAACAATATTCAAATACATTGATGAGCAATTTTACAATTTATTATTTCGAATTTCGCGACTTCCACATCAAATCGTCAGTTGTGTGCTATCTTGTGACAACGACCATTTAGTACTTTTCGAGAAAATCGATTTTTAAAGTTTGTTGGTAAATAATTTCAAAACTATGAATGATAGAGCCAAACTTTTTAAAGCAATCGGTTCGTAAACTATCGCTTAACAAACGCTCCAAGTTTCAACTAATTTGGTTACATCAGTTAAAAGATACAGTAAATAATGTAAACCAAAATCACGTGTCACAAGTGTGTTTCGAAAGTAAAATTGTACTACGTGTCACAAGTGTGCACAGAATTCCCATACAAACTAAAATAAGCTCAAATCAATGGTTTATTTTTATAAACAAAAGGTTGCATTGCCTTTAGAAAGTATCTTTATACATAAATTTGTGAAAAACAAGAAAAATTTTCCAACAACATGTATGACGTGTCACAAGTGTGCACGATCATTTTGATGATAAATTGGTCTATGTCACAAGTGTGCATTGCGATAACCGGGAAACGGAAGCGAGTTTCCAAAATCGGATTAAAGCATCTTGTAGTGTTGGTTAAGTATAGCAAAACGTCATCATTAACTCATTTTCGACCAAAATGGTCTATGTCACAAGATAGCACACAGCAGACGATTTGTTAATTGTGATTATTTTTAGGGAAATTGTTAAATTTTACGGAATTTCACGGAAATATCCAAACTTAAAAAAAATCACGCTGATTCCTTAAGTAAAAAAATAAAATTAGTTTGTGCTTATAGTGATATAATTGAAACATCTTTTAGTATTTCCCAAAATCCTGTACGATAGCAATACAAGTTTTGAAATAATGTGTTATTTGTTTTTATTTTTAAATGTTTTTCTCTCTTTTCGAATTTGTTTAAGACTGGCATGAATAAAATCGCAATCAGCGTCATTACTACCATATTTGAAGGAAATTCTAGTAGAACAACTATATGGACATAATGCCTCAAAAATCCATTTAAACAATTCGGAGCGTTTGTCCATGCCTTGCTCCCCTGCACAGCAATAAACCGATGGTAAATCGCGTGCAAAAGCATGCACCTCACCTTCGCCAAAAAAGACACTTAATATTACACACTGCATGTACAATTTTTTTTTTGTACAGTTGCAACCGACGGAACTCAAACCCAGTACCAACAGTAAGGCCTGGCGCCTTAGCCCACTCGGCCACCAGACCGATGAAAAATGAAACGGATAAACGCAGATTTGAGCTTGACATTTCGGTCAAGTAGGTTTCCCATACTGATGGGATACATACTTCAGGGTGTAATATTACATAGAATTTCAAAAAAATGCAACGTTTATTTTACACCTAGGCCTTTTACACGCAGCCAGATTACTACTTTTTTTCCAGTGAGATGATTCTATGAAATGTGGGTTACGTTCACAGAATCAGTATCTTGCGATTAATGCAACGCAGTAGGCCTAGCCGCTTGAATGACTTGGGGCGGTATAGTACCAAAAGTTCTTCCAGATGATTTCAAAATGAATTTTGCAATCGATAAAGAATTATCCGAACACAACATTTTGGTAAAATGCACTGATTTGTCTTGTTTTGGTTCGTTGAGCTTAAATACGACCGTAAAAATGCACAAAAGTGAATTGCAAATTTAAAATCTAAGATGGCGGCCAAAATGGCAAAGATGAAATATTGAGAATATGCATTTGGTAATGTAACAGGTTATGCAACCGCACAAATTTGACTAAAGTGGGGTCGCAGAACTTGATTTTGATGTCAAAAGTGAGAAAATGAAAAAAAATAGATTTTTTTTGGACCATGATTCAATGATCTGAAGTTTCTAAGAAACCTTGAGATAACCTAAATTCGAACAACGGGCTCAGATAATCGAGTCTGGACTATTGTTATCAAATCAAATTGGGGAATGTTGGGTCAAATCGGGACAATATGACCAAAATAATCAGTTTGTAGACTGAACTCGACTCAAATCCATTCCCGTATCAGAGGCATACATTCTTCTTTTTTCTCAAGCACAACACAAGAGGACCGGTCGATCGATCGCAACCCCATTGTCGATACTACGTGAACCGTAATAAATCGAACACATGGCACCGCGGCCGAAAAATTCCACCAGGTCCGAACCCCGGTGATGATGAACCTCCGACCGTACCTTTCTTCTCCTGCTGGACGGTGGTGCTGGTGGCGAAACAAAAACAGAGGAGACCCCAAAACAAACTGCTCATTTGGCTACTCTTTGGAGAGGTTTTTTTTTGGTGGAGAAGGTGGTGGTGCTGCGCGGCGAAATTGATTTCCTCCCCTCCCCACCCTGGTCCCCCACCATTCATTCGGTGGCCACTGATGACCGCACGGCCATATCGACAACGCGGCCACATCAGCAGCTGAAAACCGCGCCCTCCAATCTGCTCTCCCTCGGCTCGAGCAAAACCCTTATCAAAATTCCATTATCTATTTCGGTTTCAACTTACCCACCGTTCCACGCTTCTTGGTCCTCGTCCTCGGCTCCAAGAAGATGGCCTTGCCGCCGGGGGTTCGAAGGGTTTCCCCGCGCTTCTTTGCCATACAGCAGATTAATTAGCGCTGATTAGATCGTCAGAAAGTTCCTTCTTTTTTTTGCCCTACTAGCCGCTACTTTGAGGATGGAAGGAAGTTGGTCCCACCACACAGGATCCGCGTGGGGCTCTCTCTCTCTCCCCCTAGAAGGCCATCAACGCCGGACGCCGAAGCATTCTTGAGAAATTACACCCGTGCAAAACCGACATCCGATTAATTTCCCCCCGTTTGCTGCAGCAGCAGAGAGCTGCTACCAACCCCGGTAAGATCGTTCAAATCGATGAGAATCTTGGCATCAAGCGACGAACCTGCTGTGTGCGAGGAGCTGTGAAGAGGAATTGCATTGCGAGAGAAGTGACGAACTCGGAAAGAAGAGAGTGGAGAAAGGAAAAAAAAGCTCGCGTGAGATTTGAAAAAAGGGGGAGAGAAAATGAGAAAAGAGCGGCGAGCGCGGCTGGTTGGGAGAAGAAACTGAAGATCAAAGGAAAATCGCGATCATGATGCAAAGGGGTTTTGTCTCACAGCAAGCCAACGAGAACAGATCAGGTAGATTGAAGTATTGACAAAGTGCGTAACTTGGCTATTTGAACAAACTTAGAAGGAAATCTGCGTTTCAATCGGTCTTGTTTTTGAAGCGGATTTTTATTTGGCTCTATTTCGAAAAAAAAGATCAACTTTCCCAGGGAACAAGTTTGTCAAACAGTGCAGAGGGTAAACAAATAAAAAAGAAAATAAAAATTTAAATAACGAGCCGTAGTCTCAACATTTGAATGAAAAAAGTGTTTTAAAATGCATTTTACACTTGTTCAGTTCAATTTTGCAATCTTTAATTAAAAAAAATGTAAGATTTGACGAAAACTAAAATTTTAGCGAAAGATAAATTTTTATTGGTACTGTTCAAAACAACATGCTAAAAATGATTCCAAACGCAGGGGAATGCATTTTAAATTAATTTCAGCTGATTGCACTTAAGCTTCCATTAAAATTTTGATTTTTTTTAAATATATTTTTTGCCACTCGATTTTTCGGGGAGGCTTGAAAGAATAGTTAGAGTTTTGAGGGACGTATATACACGCTGGAACATTTTTCAAAGTGGAAGAATCTCATGGCACTCTTCGCCAAAGTTGCTCCCTGAGCGATTATCCACCAAAGCTGGAAATGGATTTGATTTATATTTTTTTAATTGGCTCAACCTTTTGGGGGGCCTTTCCTCTGACCAAAGAAGCCATTTTGTGTCATTGGTTCAACCCATACAAGTCTCCATAGATTTTGGCAGCTGTTCATACAAAAACGGTACGTAAATATTCAAAAATCTGTATTTTTTGAAGGAATTTCAAATTTTCAGATCAGTTTGGTGTCTTCGGCAAAGTTGTAGGTTGAAAAAATGGGACACGGAAAAAAATACTTTCGTTCCATAAAAAATCAATTTTCCATATATTTATATTTATTGTGTACGTTTTAGGGGCCAAAAAACGCAACTTGAGAAAACAATTTTTTTCTCGATTTTTTTACTTCGGCTTTTAATATAAAATAAAGCGCACCGTTTTCAAGATATAGCCACTTAAAGTGTAATTTCAACAGCAAATTTTAAGTTTTAAGATTTGTTAGAATAGTGGCTACGATTGTCCAAACATTCAAAACTACGCCCTTTTGAAATATTAGTCTTGATTAAAAAAAATGTTTTCGAAACTGTTACGGCGTCTACCACCGGTTCCCTATGGCCAGGTTGCAGCGCAGCGTTGCCTTGGTCGTTCCTACAAGGCGCCGCCGCGGGTGCCCGAAACGTCACATTGGACAGGTCGGCAGTAAATGTCAAAAGGTTTGGGTCGATCGATCGGTGATTGAATGTGTGGGTTGCATGAGAAAAAGTGGTAGGCACGATGTAGGAGCGATTGTTTAAAGATATTCACTATATTAAACAATCAATTTGTAAGTAAGATACTTAGAATGAATTGTAAAACTATGTCCTAAATATTGAATTGAATTTAGGTGCGCTACGTCAGGCCATAATCGGTCAAGTACGAGTTTAATCTGCTGGAATTGGTTGGAGAAGGATAAGCAGATTTCTGGAGCAACACGAGAAAAGGGCGGATAAGCATTTTGACAGCTCGAACTATTTTGTAAATTCCGAGCCAACAGGAAACTTTTTCACAATACTCGAAATGTTAAACTATAGTTGGCCTTCTCAGCTACTTTATAACACTGCGGGTTTTGTCAAATAGTTACTTGTTGGCTCTGAATTTGCAAAATAGTTCTTGCTGTCAAAATGCTTATGCGCCCTTTTCAAATGTTGCTCCAGATTTGAAGACTAATGTAAGTTGTTTACATTTAAATTGGAATTTATAGTAATAAAGGAATTTAGCTTTTAGCAATATGAACATCAAATAAACGGTGTTTTCGCTCAACGGAACTTCAATATCCTTCCCAACAGAAACAATTTCACGAATGTTTCATATTTTAAGTGGCTGAGATATCGACTTAGAAAACATCAATTTTCCAGTTTTTTTAAATCTTGGCAATATCTCAGCATTAAGGGTCGTATCAACAAAGTTCAAAAAAGCAAAATATAGAGAATTATCTCAGCTTTTCAAAAATATTTTTTTCAAAGTGGGCAAACATGGGCACTAATTTTGAAAAATGAATAATTGCGACTATTTTCAAAAAAGTTACCTAAAAATGAATATAACTTGCAAACGGTGCACTTTATCAAATTTTTACTAAAGTACTTTTTGATTGCAAATTTGATTTTACATCGAAAAATTAAATTTATTGTTTCAAAAAATCATAACTCGGTCAAAGATTTTTGCCCATTCTGGAAATTTCTGAAAAGTTGGCATTTTATGTCCTCTAAAACATATCAGAAAAAAATAAATAAAAATAGTGTTTTTTGCAAATCAAGTTTTAGTGACAAAAAGTGAAATAAAAAATCACCCAAATTTTTTACCTTGTATCATTTTTTTTCAGTGTAGTCCATATCCATAGCTACAACTTTGCCAAAGACACCAAATCGATCAGAAAATTCTTTCAAAAGATACTGATTTTTGAATTTTCAAATGTAATTTTGCCTTCCTCACTGAGGTAAGGCTATAATCCTGCTCTAAAAATGAACTTTGTATAAAAACGTCGTAGACCCACCTTCATGTATACATATCGACTCAGAATCGAAAACTGAACAAATGTCTGTGTGTATGTGTGTGTGTATGTGTGTGTGTGTGTATGTGTGTATGTGTGTGTGTATGTATGTATGTGACCAACAAACTAGCTCATGTTTCTCGGCACTGGCTGAACCGATTTGACCCAAACCTGTTGCATTCAACTTGGTTAAGGGTCCCATAGATCGAGTTTTATAAAGATTGAAGTTTCGATAAGTAGTTCAAAAGTTATGTATAAAAATGTGTTTTCACATATATCTGGATCTCACTTAAATGTATGTAAACTATGTCCGGATCCACCATCCGACCCATCGTTGGTTAGGCTATCAAAATACCTTTCCAACGAGTCCAAAACATTGAAGATCTGGCAACCCTGTCTAGAGATATGGCCATTTAAGTGATATTTATGTACTTTTTGAAGCCGGATCTCACTTAAATGTATGTAAACTATGTCCGGATCCACCATCCGACCCATCGTTGGATAGGTTATCAAAAGACCTTTCCAACGAGTCCAAAACATTGAAGATCTGGCAACCCTGTCTAGAGCTATGGCCATTTAAGTGATATTTATGTACTTTTTTGAAGCCGGATCTCACTTAAATGTATGTAAACTATGTCCGGATCCACCATCCGACCCATCGTTGGTTAGGTTATCAAAAGACTTTTCTAACGAGTCCAAAACATTGAAGATCTGGCAACTCTGTCTCGAGATATGGTCACTTAAGTGATGTTTATGTATTTTTTTGTAGCCGGGTCTCATTTAAATGTATGTAAACTATGTTCGGATCCACCATCCGACCCATCGTTGGTTAGGTAATCAAAAGACCTTTCCAACCAGTCTAAAACATTGAAGATCTGGCAACCCTGTTTCGAGATATGTCCACTTAAGTGATATTTATGCACTTTTTGGAAGCCGGATCTCACTTAAATGTATGTAAACTATGTCCGGATCCACCATCCGACCCATTGTTGGATAGGTTATCAAAAGACCTTTCCAACGAGTCCAAAACATTGAAGATCTGGCAACCCTGTCTCGAGATATGGCCATTTAAGTGATATTTATGTACTTTTTGGAAGCCGGATCTCACTTAAATGTATGTAAACTATGTCCGGATCCACCATCCGACCCATCGTTGGTTAGTTCATCAAAAGACCTTTCCAACGAGTCCAAAACATTGAAGATCTGGCAACCCTGTCTCGAGATATGTCCACTTAAGTGATATTTATGTACTTTTTGGAAGCCGGATCTCACTTAAATGTATGTAAACTATGTCCGGATCCACCATCCGACCCATTGTTGGATAGGTTGCCAAAAGAACTTTCCAACGAGTCCAAAACATTGAAGATCTGGCAACCCTGTCTCGAGATATGGTCACTTAAGTGATGTTTATGTATTTTTTTGTAGCCGGGTCTCATTTAAATGTATGTAAACTATGTCCGGATCCACCATCCGACCCATCGTTGGATAGGTTATCAAAAGACCTTTCCAAAAAGTCCAAAACATTGAAGATCTGGCAACCCTGTCTCGAGATATGGCCATTTAAGTGATATTTATGTACTTTCTTAATCCGAATCTAAAAAATAGATGAAATTTGTGTACAACCCCATCAAATCAGCCATTGTTAGTAATGAGTGAGGAAGGCTCCAACCACATAGGTGGAATAAGTTAGTTTTTGTATGGACAGCTGCCAAATTTGTATGGAATTCTTTTGGCATGCCGAAAGCACCAAAAAAGTTTCAGTCGGATAAAAAAATACAAAAAAAATCGTATGACCGAAATCTGAGAGAACTGCTCTATATCATTTTTTTTGTAATTGTCTACAACTTTGTGTTGTTGTCTTCAACTTTGTAGAACATTTTTACACTCTAAAAAATAACCCTGCAAAGTTAAGAAACACGAAATTTTAAAATGAAAAATATTGTTCTAAATGAAAAAATGAAACTTCTGGGTCAATGTAGATTCGAAAAGTACATTAAATTTCCCTTAAAATGATATGTTTCAAAACAATTTACAGTCAAATAACGGAAAATGGCAGAGTTTAAAAAAATAGTGTTTTTTTCGATGAAATATACGTTTTTTTCGGAATTCTGAGTACGCCATCAAATCGGGCGTACAATTTTACATAAAAGTCCCTTTGACACCGAATTTCTATCTCATTATCAATTCAGGCTGCAAATTATTGAAAAACATTTCTTTTTTCGCATCTTCAAAAATGGAAGGGGTCGCACCGCCCCTCCGTCACGGGATATCAAAAAACGGACCTCGGATTCGTGATCAGGGACAAAAGTTACCCCTTAGGACCAAGTTTCGCGCAAATCCAAGAGGGGTTGGGGCAACATTTTCCGATTTCGTGTGAGTTGGTAGAGAATTACCCCTATATCTTCGCGAAAGACTTTAAATCGATAAGAATATGATATATTTGAAAACGTGCTTCATTCAACAGCTATGACCTTGAACGGATAGTGTTGATGAACCGTCACTTTTGGCATCCGCTAGCCAGAACGGCAGCAATCACAGGGATCCGATCTCCGCCGGCAAGCGTTGCGTATCATGTCGTTCGGTTTCCCACTGAACAATCGGTCGCAGCGCGGTGGTACAATTTAGCGATATAATAAAGCAATCAAGACCGGGAAATATATATTGCATTATGAAGATATTTCTATACCTATCTACACAATCGGAATTGTGGGGGTCAATTTTAGGGTGTCCAAATTTCGATGAAGAGTTTTAAATGACGAACCCTCCAAAAACTCATTCGGTTACTCTAACATTGATCTTTTTCTGGTTTTCGGGTGCCGAAATCCGCTGGCTGATCGATTCCTGGGGCTGCTCCCGGGCAAAACTCAACACAAACATCGCGCATCTCGAGAAAAAGTTATGAAAAGAGATGACTGTCACATTTTTCGGGTGGCTTCTATCGAACGGAATTGGAAGGAACTCTCCGCCGCCCACCAACCATTAGCTAACCGTATCATCATCATCATCATCGTCATCATCATGATCATCCTGGGGCGGCCACTTTCAGTTTCGCCCCTCGTGAGACCTAGAACAATTTCGGCGAGGGCGTCGGCGGCGGCGGCTTGATCTTAAAGAATAAGTTATTAATATTTAGGAAAAGTGCCCAAATTAGAAGGCACTGAAGGCTCCCATATCGCCATTACCGGGCAGATTTTTTCTCACCTTCGCAATATCATCGCAATCAACAACATCATCAGCATCATTTCGATCTCGCAATAGCCTTTGCGAATGAATGGAGGTGTGGACATGAACGGGTTCGTAGCTAGAAATCGTATTTGGAGGGTAAAATTGAAAATAAAATTTTGAAAAGAATATTTATATACAGACTCACAAATTTCTCCCTATTTTCAACCCTGAAATTTTAAATTTCATGTCACAATCCTCTCACTCCTCTTTTTAAGCTCAAACAACCTATTGTTCCGAATTTTATAACCTGTACGTTGTTTAAAACAATCAAAGCAACCTATTTCCCATCCCTGACCCCCTCTTGCCTTGTAATCGATATCTTGTGGTGACCCCTCCGAAATTTAGACCAAGTCATGCCGCCGCCGCCGCCACCAGGGCTGGACTCCTCCCTCGTGCGCCCCTTTCCTGTTGATTCTATTTCTCCCTTTCGTGGGTCAGCTCAAATATTTCGGACGATCCGAGTGCCCTTTTTCACTCCGAGCCGAGAGGGTCCCAAAAATGTTATTATCTTCGGATACCTGTTTTGTACCTGCCGATCGATAGGAAAGATTGAGCAAGAATCGCGATCGTGAGAGTGAGAAAGAGTAAATTGGAAGAATCTCTCGCGAGAAAAAAATGTCTACTCTCTCGCGAGATCGAGTGATCGTGCTCTCGCGAGTTTACGATCATCTCTCACACACTCACACAAACACACACGCAAAGGCCGATAAATGGTTTTGTAAATGGCCAGCAGCAGCAGGCCTGGATTTCTCCAAAATTGCGTCCCGACCTTGAGGAGAGTGCGTCCGTTTTGGGCCTGGTCAGTCAGCAGCGCAAGTTTAGAGAATTCCCCCTGGGCGAAACTGACGAAATGCGAAACGAGGCCTCCTGAATTACACCGAATACTGTTTTTTTTTCTGGTGTAGCTTTGGTTGGTTCGTTGGGTTTGGTTTGGCTTTCTGTGTGTGTGTGATGGTAGATTGGTGAAAATTAACTCCAGATTGAGACAAGTTTCGGCAGTTTTGATTAGAAGTAATGAGGATTGAGCCACGGGGTTGAATAGGTGGTCAAATCAGTTCAATTATTGGATTAAACTTAGAGTTTTGTTGAGCTTTTTGTGAAGAAATTTTTAATTTTCATGATTTTCTTACAATTTTTTGGTATGCATAAGTCAACATACAAAGTGATCATGGACAGGCCTAAAATATTGCAAAATATTTTTTTAATGATAATTTAATAAAATATCATAATACAGCAATTCCCCACGAAAACAGCATGGAAAAAAACAAAAGTGCTCGGATGGGCTCAAAATTTTGCGGGGGTTCCCTGGCCGAAATAATTAGACCCGTATTTTTTTGTTTGGCCATTAGGGTGACCTACGCCGTGTTAGGGTAGTCTGAAAAATTGCCATTTTCGTCGATTTTCGCAAAAACCACTTTTTTCGAAAAATCATAACTTCTCGCCATTTTAACCGATTTCAATTATCTTATACGCAAATGAAAGGTGATAAGTTGGCCTTTCAAAGAAAAATAGTAACAAGTTTCTAAAATCTAGCCTAACATATGAAAAGGGGGTATGAAACTTTGAAATGCCGTTTTGACAGTGTCTGGAAATATTTTTATTGGATTCCCCGGACATTTTTATATAACATTCTAAAAAATGGGAGGAGTAAATTAACAGGATTCCGAGATATGATTTTTTGAAAATAAAATCCGTGTTTTTCGACGCGCCACGCGCAAAAACCGAAAAATGACGAAATTGGCAAAAAATCAACTTTTTCGTCATTTTTCGGTTTTTGCGCGTGGCGCGTCGAAAAACACGGATTTTATTTTCAAAAAATCATATCTCGGAATCCTGTTAATGAACTCCTCGCATATTTTAGTATATTATGTAAAAATGTTAGGGAAATCCGATAAAAATATTTCCAGACATAGGCTCTTTGGTCCAGACACCGTCAAAACGGCATTTTATAGTTTCATACCCCCTTTTCATATGTTAGGCTAGTTTTTTGAAACTTGTTACTATTTTTCTTTGAAATGCCAACTTATCACCTTTCATTTGCGTATAAGACAATTGAAATCGGTTAAAATGGCGAGGAGCTATGATTTTTCGAAAAAAGTGGTTTTTGCGAAAATCGACGAAAATGGCCATATTTCAGACCACCCTAACACGGCGTAGGTCACCCTAATGGCCAAACAAAAAAAAAATGCGAGTCTAATGATTTCGGCCAGAAATTTTTTGAGCCCGATACGAGCACTTTTATTTTTTCCATGCTGTTTTCGTGGGGAATTGCTGAATATCAAACCATTAAAGTTTCGAAAATAAAATTAAATAAAATTGCGAATTTAAATTTAATTATTATTCGATTGAAACTTTTTTCGTACATTCAAATTTTAATTAGTTTTTGCAAAAAAAAGTCTCCATACAATTTTGCGACTGGTCATACAAAATAAGTACATAAATATATAAACATCTAAAAATCGAATTGGTGTCTTCGGCAAAGTTGTAGGACTACCAGGGATGGTATTTTCTGATTTCCTCGCCGATGGCCGAGGGCTTTTAGATATCGTCCCTCGCTCAAATCATCAAATTTTCGGCGTTCTCCCAAAACTGCATCAAGAGAGAGAAACGAAAACGACGCCGATGACATAGCGAGCAACGAACAAACCGATGCGTAAGACGGAAAAAAATCTCTCACACAGCCAGTCCCCTCGCTCAGAAAGCAAGAGAAAGAACAATTGTGAAATTCTCTCGCCCGTAAGCCCTGTAGAAATGAGTTCATTTGTGTGCATGAGCTCCAGTGTATGTATACAGCAATTTCGTGTGCGTGTCTCTCCGGTTGGAACGATAGTTTCATCGGAGCCAGCGAGAGAGTATTTCTCGTCGATGTGATGGGCTTTCGATATTCGCGACAGCAAGCCGACCATCACTCGGCTGCGAAAGAGAAGAGAAGTTTTAAGAGACGAGGAACGCACCGAAATATGCATCAATGATAGTGCGATGGTGATGGTTTACCTACCCTGAGGACTACAGTCCAGAATCGATTATCCGAAGTTCGATTATCCAGAGGTTTGTATAGAACTTCGAATAATCGAATCACGAACAAAAAAAAAAGGTTTTTTTTTTAATTTTGTTAGGCCGCTGCAAATATTTTTCAAAGTTTATGTTCCTTCCAAATACCTAGGTCCCAAAAAATCAGGGGGCAAAAAAATATTTTTTTCAACAAAATATCAAAATTTCAATGGACATAGAAGTATAATCAACTGAGAAATATCTTAAATGCCTTTTTCTGCACTGATAATCATATTTAACATGTTAGGACTCGTTTAAAAATATTTTAAACTTTTATGAAGTACAGCACCGCAATTTTTTTTTCTCGCAAAAATAAAATTTTCGTTGGTAATTAGAAATTTTGAAAATCAATGATTGCAAAACAACTGGACAGGTGTATGATGCATTTTAAAACACTTTTTCCATTCAAATGTTGACACCGTGGTAATTTCAATTTTCAGCTTTTTTTATTTTTTTGCCCTCCAAACCATTTGAGTGCTGAAAAGTAGAACTTTTCAGCATTTATTTTGAAAAGTGTTGCTATTTGATTCTGTTATTTTGGGTACAGAAAAGTAGGCTATTTCGTCGTTCAAGAATGACAGGAAAAGTAAGTAGTTTCACGACGGAATTGCAAAAAAATAGTTTTTTGTGATTCGATTATCCGAAGATTCGATTATCCGAAGTGAATTTTTACCTAGGCTTTCGGGTAATTGAGTCTGGACTGTAATCTTTTAAGCCATAGTGCAAGATGGTGCTCTTTCTGGTTCCAGAGATACCTACGAAGTTTAGAAAAAAAGATATTGAAAAATATCGAAAATGTGGTTTAATAATTTAATTTTTTTTTAAATTTTTGATAAAGCGCACAGTTTTTGAGTTATAGACCTTTAGATTATAATTTTCGGAAATTTAATTTTTTTTTTCGTTTTTTCTACAATTTTCTTTTTTGGACTTTAGTTTCTGAGATTTAGAACAGATGAAAATGAGTTTTTCAAATATTTAATTAAATAGCCTGTAATTTTCAACTCTATAACCCAATCTTGCTCTACACGGGCTTCGATCTAAAAAATCGCCAAAAAACAAATTTTTCAACTAATTTTTGGATTCCAATGCTTTTTGGAAAGAAGAACTCTTATAATTTTATAAAGTTTTAGGGTTGAAAGTTGTACATAGCAAAAAATTGTGTAAATTTGAGAGGTTAATTATGATGTAATTTTACCTCAATTTAGACTGAAAATGTTACATTACACCAGAAAAGTGGTAAAATTACATATTTTCAGAGGTAAAATTAAACATTTCCTCTGGCATATAAGATGTACCCCTTCCCAGATGTAATATTACCATGATTTTTTCTGTGTACATGTATTATCTAATGTTGCCAATGTTTTTGAAAATGTAATTGTTTTAGGGGTCACTTTGGCAGTGTTTATACTAATATTTTTCCTATATTTTTAGTAAAATGAAGTATGCCGTAATTTCTGCAGTGTCCCAGATTATGCCTCTACGCATTTTTGTGCAATTTAAATGATAATGGTGCCATTCAATAGCAGAAAATTGTGAAAAAGCAAAAAATTGAAAAAATGACTGTAAAAACATGAAAAAATTAGATAGGCAAAATGTAATCATAGGTGGTGGTAGAATAGAGCAAATACTATCAAAAACAAACATAAACTAAACAAATTAACATAAAATAACATAAAATAAGAGAAGTGAAGTTTTTCTTAGAACCAAAGTTGCTAAAAATGACCTACTGAACACGGGAAACACAGAAATTTTAAAATTTTGTTTAATTATGTTCGTTATTTCGACAATCATTTTTTTTTAAATCATAATATGAAATATTATTTTCAGAACCATATGTACACATCATGAACCATGGCTCAAAAAAATTTTTTAGTCCCATAAACTATATTTAAAAAAAATTCCATAATTAAAAAAAATATATTTTGTGACTTCAACTATCAGTGATATAATGATTTAATAAAAAATGATTTTTTCCGTGCACCTTTTTATCCGAAAAATCCGAACAACAGTTGTGCCCAAGATACCAAATCGATCAAAAAATCCTTCTCAAGAGATACAGCATTTCGTTTCAAATATTTACCTACGCATTTTGTATGACTTGTATCTGAATTTGTATAGAGAAAAATATAATGATGCATAGGGAATACAAGGACGAATTTTCATCCATATAACATATAATAACAAAAAAAAGTTTCGATTTGCGAAAACGGAGTGTTTTACTCAAGAACAACTAGCTCTTATAAGTTTTTGGATAGAAAAAAAAGTTGTCCTTATATTTTAAGCTCAGGGGTCTTTAATACTGGTTTGACTTAAAACACATTGATAAAAATGTTAAAATTTCCTTTATATTAGTAAACAAGACAGAAAGTTTTGTTTGAGCACATGGCTTGAAAAAAATATTTAATTTCCAAAAAAGTAACATTATTATGTAATGGTTTAAAACGATAATTATAAAAATAGAAATATTTACAAATTGGTAATCCAATAATAAACAGCAACGCCGCAGCCTGTGACGGACAAAACCGTCCCTTTTCCCTCAAGTTTCGAAAAACCCTTCGTGTCGCATCGCCTACTATGAGCAAAATCGCATCGTGCCCCAGGGGTCAATCGCGTTGGTTTGTGCTCCCAAGAAGTCAAAGTCAGCATCCGATTCCGTCGTCGTCGTCGTCGTGGCCGGTCGTCGGTGGGAAGGAAACATTACTTTAATTTGAATAGAGCAAGCTCGACTTGATTTCCTGGCTCAACCTGGCCGACTTGACTATTGCCAATTAAAACCTATTTAACGAAACACTTTAGCACGGTGAGTACGTGGCCCCAAACGTGGTTCCCGCGAATCTCATTTGTTTGCCGCGGGATTTGAATTACGATGGGCAGATTTGTTGAACTGCGGTTGACGGTGGGGCAATTTGAGTTGTTTTTCAGAGAAAAATAGTTAAGCAATGCAAAAAAAAAGTTTCAAGTCATCCAAGAAGTCCCACCGCACGATGGTTTCAAGGGGTCGATCTGTAGATCTGATGACGTCGTCGTGGCCTCACGTACACGTGGGGTGGGAAGTACCCTTAAACCCCCGTAATGGTAGTCATGCTTAAGCTCGTGCACCACCACAATCTCCGACATACGGTTCCACGCGCGGATCGGCAGTCGTCAGGTGACCCCGGGTGTCAGGAAGTGAGTTCAAAATGTTAGGCTGTGACGAGGAGGTAGTACTTGTTGACCAAAAATGGGGAGAAATCCCCCCTCGCGGTCTCAGTAGTGGGCCGGGGAGTTTGGCCCAAGCAGTGCCTACTTATTTAATCATCAACTCCCGAACGGATTTTTTCGAGAAGTGCGGGATCTGTCTGCGGTGTGATTAGGGTGATGTGTCCAACGTTGGGACATGATTTTTTTATTTTTTGATTTCAATGTTCTACAATAGAGATTTACCACAAAAATGGTCCTTTACCCTACCACACACCTCTATTACACTAAATAAGACTCCCTCTAGCTATGGCTTTGCATGGATTGAAAGCTTCACGTCTCAGTAGCGGCCCCTTGGTCCATGACGGAAAGGGCTTGCGGGGGAAAGCTGCGAAAACATTTCTTCAAGAAAGGACACGACTGCATCGCGCTATAGTCCAGGGGTCTAACGAGATGCACCCGGCGTGATAGACCCCTCTTTCAAACCCTCGAATGCGCTAGACACGACGCTGACTTTTGCCTTCGCTGAACCGCTGTGGAATCGATGCCGAGGATGGACCACGGTGCTGCCGGACCGATATGTGATATCTTTGTGGCTTGGAACGCGGAAGGTGGCACCGAGGTAATAATTAGATTATAATGGAGCGATTTCACGAAAAGACCATAATCTCGCTTCACGATTGTTCGTTAATGTGTTCTTCTTGCCTTTCCTCAGCAGTCTCTCTACACTCTATGCTCTTGTGTGCGAGACGTACTGGTTTTGGGCAGGGCACATCTTCCGTTGTTGGTTGATGCTTTTTCCCAGAGGAAGACGCCACGGCCTTCGTCGTGGGTCTCTGACTTTATGGGTTCTGGGTTGGTGGTGGTGCCGAGGGAAGATCTCTCTTTGTCCGTTGCACCCAGCAGATTCTGCGCCCAATCGCATCTGGGTCATCGTGATGGAGATGGTTCTTTGCAGCGTACTCAACGTTGGCAGTACGCTTAGATTGTGTGGAAAGCGGAGAATCATTCAAACACTCGGTTTTTTAACACTAATATTTTTTAGAAACATTCAAATTTTAATTTTTATTTAGCTGTCATCTGGGGCGAATCGGGACTACAGTCTGAATAGGGACAGCAGGTTTTAGAACACTAAAACGCTTCATATTTGGAAATCGATGCACAGTTTTTGTTAATGTGTATCTGTTCTATCCGAAACCAACCAAAAACATCCAAATATTGTGCAGTAACTAGGATAAAACAGCTATCCCAATTTGCCCCATGTGTCCCGATTCATCCCAGATGACGGTATGATTTTATTTTGTATTTTTCTATTTCGATGAAACTTTGTGACGCTTTGAAGTTATGCTTCAAAGTGTCACAGTGAAGTGATTTCAATTTTTCTAAAAAATCATAACTTTTGGAAAAACGTGTACCAAAAGTCCAAAAACTTGTTTGATTATAGTTTTAGATGTAAAATCAGCCATCTTGAAAAATATTTTTTACCAACAAAGCTCACATTCGGGGTTTCAACTTGTTTTAGGGCCATCTTTATGTGTTTACTTAAATAAAGCGAAAAAAATAAATAAATATGTGTTAATCCAAGTCTTAACCACTTTTTTTCATTTGGATCAAATTTTTGAAGATAAAATAGAGTTTAGTAAACTTCACAAAACAATAAAAAAAGTTTTTACAATTGAAATTACAAGCTATGGAATCAACGGTTTGTTGAAAAAGATGCATTATAAATCAGCAATCAGCATAATTGTTTTGCATTCAATACGCATAAAAAAGTAGTAATCCAGCTGCCAGAAAAAAGCTTGGATGAAAAATATGTTTCGCAATATGATTTTTTTTTAAATTGTATGTAATTTTACAACCAGAAATATGTAGCCAGTCGGTATGGTAAACCAACTTGATTGAATTATTGAGCTGATACAGACGTTTATCCCTTCTACTTTCAATTGGTCTGATAGCCGTGTGGGCAAAGGCGCCAGTCCTTTCTTTAAGTGCTTCAACGTCGGGGTTCAACGTCGGCTGCAACTGTTTTTCTATTTGTAGGATAACTGTGCATATACAGTGTGTAATATTAAATGACTTTACCTTTGTGAGGAAAGTGGGCATGGTTCTGCTTGCGATTTTATCATCGTATTTTTGCTGTGTTTTTTTTTCTCCGAAATATCAAAGCTCTGCGCAGTGGGATATCTCGAAGAGCTAATTTTACAATAGTATGCTTAATATATTATTACTGTAGTACTGTAGTCTGTAGTCCAACATTTATTCTAATTGCGATTTGTGATAAGGTTAATCCGTAAATCAATTTAAGATAGATTTAAAGACCAGTCAAAAATGCTCTGATTGAAATAAAACTCGATTTAATCCCACCTGGGGTGAGATAGAGCCTTTATTACTAAAGAATATAACAATGGTAGAACTTCATTCAATTCATAACATCGTCTTTGTTTATTTATAACGTCAGCACAAAAGAAAGTGATATAATACAAAAAATCTTATGGTGAAAGCAAGGTATTATAAATGATGTGTTTTCCAAATGAAATTGAAAACGCAATTTTCACCAAAAGAAGATTTTCAATCGTACAAATTCTTAATTAAACAAGCGTTTATGACAAACGCGAGCATAGCAAGCTTCCCATGCGCCAGTGACAACGCACACCGCGGTTTTGGTTTTCTAGCCTTTAAACCGAACAAAGCAGGCGCAAAGCAAAATCGAGGTACAAAAGTGACAGAGTCAGAGATACCGTAAACTGGGGTCAATCGGGACACATGGGGCGAATTGGGACAGCAGTTTTAACCATGTTGGAGCACAATATTTTGATTTTTCTGGTTGGTTTCGGTTAGAACAGACTCAGGCCAACAAAATGTGTACATCCATTTCCAAATTTAAAAGCTTTAAGTGCTCTAGAAACTGCTGTCCCTATTCAGACTGTAGTCCCGATTCACCCCAGATTACGGTAGCTATTTTTACAACCGCACCACTACACACTCAATCGCAAAGTACTTTAGGTAGAAAGCCATTGGCGTCGCGAGCATTGAAAACTTTGAAAACGATATAAACGATGAAAAGCTTAGAAAGCTCTAAATGGAATCCAATGAAAAATCAAATCAAACCATCCACATTAACGACCCCCGGGTCTTTTGTGGTCTCTATTGCAAGTTTCTGCTCGAACCTAGGAGTCCGAAGGCTTGAATGGGGAGAGCAACCAAACCTCTTTTTACTCCAAGGAACCTTCCACCCCAGTGTTTGAACTGACGACCTTTGGATTGTGAGTCCAACCGCCGCCAGCGATTCCACCGGAGTAGGTTTGGTTTGGTGTGTTGTTTGTACTTATGGCATGGAGATGACTCCTACACCTGGAATGACTTAACGGCCTAACAACCAAGGCCGGGACCGACATTTTACTTCCTCATCCGATGAAAGGTTGCAGCAGATGGGAATCGAACCCAGTATCATCCGCTTACAAAGCGGACAGCGTAACCATTCGGCCACGCACTGCCACGGAATCCAATGAAAGCTGTTAAATAAACTTACGAAATCACGAAACAATAAAGCCAACTTTTGGGCGATTTTAGGAGCACACGGGAAACCAATTGATTGTAGCCGGATGAATGTCCTATGTCACAAATCGACGTCGTCGTGCTATCTTGTCGCACCCGCCATTTCGACGTTCCGAGAAAAACGCGTTTTAATGTTTGACCATGAATAAACAAAAACGAAAGCAAACAATGTAAACAATAACAAACACATTTTGTTTGGCTGACCATTCTGTGCATTGTCCCGAAGTTTGGTTGAAGTTGGTTGCTGGAGTCCCGAGTTATAATTACAAATGTTTATAGTAGTCTAACTTGTACGTGCGTCAAACGCATCCTGACCTGAAATCCCTTTGCCCTTTGTCGCACTTACATCAATTTTCAGGGAGTGACAAGATAGCACGACAAGATTGAAACTACTTTCATATGAAAAGTAACAAAAATTTTCGGAGCTTTTTTGGTTTTCATTGAATATCTCAGGATTGAAATCGAATTTTGGGGATCTGTGAAGGTCAAAAGATGAGGCATTGTGAGATGCACAAGATGGCGTTCTTGACTCAATTTGGCACAAAATGCACTTACGACAAGTTAGCATGACGGCGACGAAATGTTTACGCATAAACATTGGACAGTTATGCAAAAACGGACAGGGCAAAAGAAACCGAAAAGCTACGACATCTTACATGTTGTAAGAAACATCGGTAGACAAGCTACTACAAACGAGTATGTCTCGAGCCACAAAATATATTAGCATTAGCATTAGCATTAGCATTTGGAGGACGCCCCACCACCGGAAGGCTCCACAACGCTTATCCCACTGTTTGGTGTGGTTGTGTTAGACCCTCATCCGGAACAATAATCCAACACGGGAGATACCATGTCTTCATCTTTTGATGAGTGTGTAATATAACCCAGGGCATAAGTGGGTCCGGGCCGGGTCCAAGCTATCCTCAGGGATGGGGAGGATCGTTAGTAAACACCTATCTAAAGTGCGCAAGGACCCCTACGTCACCTTAGTGGTATAGATGTTTGTAGGGAGGTTTTGGACTCAATGTTAGTAGGAGAGGTAGAACCCTAGGATACACCTCGAAAGGCGTTGCGGGTTGGTTGTAACAGTATTCCTAATTCCAATCTAGGCTCACCAAGTCGCCATGGCCTAGTGGTTAGCATTTTTGCTTACCAATCCAAAGGACGGGGGTTCGAACCCCGCCTACAGCGACTTTGATTTTTCGTTCATATTCAGCATTTCAAGTATTTCTATGTCCTTAACTTTCTCGATGGGAGCAGATGGGAATCGAACCCAGAACCATTCGCTTACAAAGCGAACACCATAACCATTCAGCCACGGCCGCTCCCCTTGTCTCGAGCCACAAAATATATGCGCAAGTATTCGAAGCTCAACTTGACAACTTGTCGACGAAGCGTCGAAAATAGATGCAGTGTGATTTTTAGTGCTTTTTTCCGATTCCGGCTCTAATTCCAGAACCAGATTATGAATCTGCAAAATGCAATTTTTGAGACAAATAAAAGATATGAAAATGGAAAAAAATTGACCATATTTTCATTTGGAAACTGTGTAATTTGTGGGAAAGTCTTATCACATCCGAAAACAGATGGATATTTCGAAATTTGAGCGGCAACTTGCCCAGGTTCAGCACACTAGCTTTCATATCGACGTCGTCGTGCTATCTTGTCGCACCCGCCATTTTAACGTTCCGAGAAAAACGCGTTTTAATGTTTGACCTTGAATATTCAAAAACGAGAGCACGCAATGTAAACAATAACAAACACGTTTTGTTTGGCTCACCATTCTGTGCATTGTCCCAAAGTTTGGTTGAAGTTGGTTGCTGGAGTCCCGAGTTATAATTACAAATGTTTACGGTAGTCTAGCTTGTACGTGCGACAAACGCATCCTGACTTTCCTGGCCTGAAATCCCTTTGGCCTTTTGTCGCACTTACATCAATTTTCATGGAGTGACAAGATAGCACGACAAGATTGAAACTACTTTCATATATAAAGTGACAAAAATGCACGGAGTTTTTTCGGTTTTTGTTGAATATCTCAGGATTGAAATCGAATTTTGGGGATCTGTGAAGGTCAAAAGGTGAGGCATTGTGAGCTGCACAAAATGGCGTTCTTAACTCAATTTGGCCCAAAATGCACGTACGACAAGTTAGCACGATGGCGACGATATGCAATCAGAAGAATCAAAATCGGATATAGGGGAGCTGAGAATGACGGGACACAAAATTTGGCAAAATTTTACCACACACGAACATTTCTCGATTTCCACGGAATTTATTTTCTCAAAATTCGAGGGTTGGAGATAGGCGAGTTCTGTTAAGATGAATCGGTAGAGCGTCATTTACTAAGAGCGTTATTTACGAAGATGAAAATGATGTCCAGCCATAAAGTAAAACCTATACCTTTCTTTAGTAAGAAAGGTAAAAATAGAAATAAAAAACAGCAAAAAAAAAAAAAAATAAGCAGGAAAACAAGAATAATGTTTGATCCAGTGGCAAGGTAGATCAAATGATTTTGACATCATTCCCCCTTTTTCTCGAGCTTTGGAGTTTAGATGTTAAAGAAAGTTCAAAGGATTTCCAGCTATCACATTTATTTAAACTTTCCCACGATTCCTTCAACCGGCACATCTCCTCTTCCTTCACAGGACCTTTTCCGACATCAACGCCGCTTGCTATCAATTATCCCAGCCACCGTGCAGTTTTGAGGAGTAACGTACGCATTCCGCAACGGGGCTTCCTCCCCGGCAAGTGTCCGCGCGGCACCTCATTCCATCAATAATAGTGAACTCTCCAACTCCACGTCCTGGCCATCGTCATGAAGCGCACTGCTCCAGAAATTGCACCACATTAACAGCGACTTCGTGATGATGATCCACTCACGATCCCGGACTCCAACCAAACTCCGGACAGCTGCGGGAAATGTGGCCACCACCAGTTGGGCAGGTCCGAAACATGCACTTCACGATCAATATCTGACCGGCCGCATGGTTGCATGGCAATTACCTGCAACTCATTGCGAACTCCTTCCCTCTCTCTCTGTCGGGCGTGTAAACATTAAAATGCTATCAAGTCGACCGTTTGAGATGGGAAGGGGTGCAAAACTGTAGAAGTCATGTCAACTGTTGGCAAGAAATTGCATCCCAGGGGAAATCATTGGAAACCAGCTGGACCAGTGAGATGATCGTCAAATGATCTAATTGGTTTTAGGGGTCTTTGCTACGTTTCCTCTTAAATTTAGTCGTTACTTCTCCCAGTGTTAACATTAACAAGCGTCACCAACCTCAAAAAAAAAATCCCAAAGCAACATCTCCGGGTGCAGATCTGAGATGGGTTATCTCGGTGGGCAATTTCCGGCGGCCCCCGTCGCTGGAATGCCATGGCCCACATGAACCCATTTCGTAGTCCAAGCAAGCCACGCAAAGCAACCGCGCTGATAGAGATAGATGGTCGGAACACTAATCCGCGTTGATCACAGAGCCTCCTGTGTTCACCACCGTTCAATAGGCCATTATGCGTGCGTTAAAAACATGCTATTAATTATCACATGTGTGTGCGTGTGCGTGTATGTGTGTGTGTGGTTCTGTTGCTTTTGTGATCGAACGATCGAATGGTTTTGGAATTGGGTGCTGATTTATGGCATCCACACAATCAACAAATCTGGAAAGGGATGAGTGGGGTTAAATATAGAAAAAACTTCAGGATGGCTACTCAAATTGTTTTAATTTTCAAAATATGGCTACATACTCTACTTTTCTCGTGTTTTCAAACATCCTTAAAGGTGTATTTTTTCACTAATAAAGTTTATGGAAAAAATCCTAGTTTCCATTCGCAAAATTTGAAATCGATTGTCTGGCCTCTGATTTTTGAATTTTTCCAAGACAAGAGAATGGAAAACATGAAAAAATATTCAAAATTACATTTTCTTATTCTATCTCGGTCTATTTCTCGTCTTAACTTTTATTTTTTTATATTTTTATAATCAATTTTAAAAAGGCTGAAAACACTTATTTTTACCTCTTTGAATGCAGTGCAGACTTCAAAATTCCGAAAAAAAATATTGAAGAGAGCATAAAATTTAACAAAATTTTCTTTTTTTAGCATTGAATGTCGGACCAACAGTTCTCGAGATATCGGTAATCAAAAAACGAGGGCTAGTTGACTATACTCAGAAAATCAAATTTTACCAGTTCATATCTCAGCCATATCTCAGCAACCAAGACTGTATGAACAAAGCAAAATGGGATGTAAATTCTAAGCTATCTTTTTTTTTTCAAAAATGGGAAAACTATTTTCAAAATTTAAAAACTATCAGCAATTCCCCACGAAAACAGCATGATTCGAAAAAAAGTTCTCCAATCGGGCTCAAAATTTGTCTGGGGGTTCCTTGGCCGAAAAAATTAGTCCCATATTTTTTTGTTTGCCCATTAGGGTGACCTACGCCGTGTTGGAGTGGTCCGAAAAATGGCAATTATCGTCGATTTTCGAAAAACCACTTTTTAAAAAAATCATATCTCCGCGCCATTTCATCCGCTGTGCTGGACGCAAAAGAAAGGTGATAAGTTTGGCTATTTGGGAAAAATAGTAAGAAGTTTCGAAATCTAGCTTGACATTTGAAAAGGTCGTATGAAAACTTAAAATGCTGTTTTGAAGGTCTCGGGACCAAAGAGCCTATGTCTAAAAATGTTAGGGTACCAAAAGTTGCGTATCTAAAATAACGAAAATTTTGGTACCCTAACATGCATAGGTCACCGCTAAAATTTTTAAGTTATCGACGATTTTTACCCGTTTTCGTCATTTTCCCATTTTTGCGCGTGGCGTACCGAAAAACCATTTTATTTTGAAAAAATCATTTCTCAGTTTATTGAAAACATAACTTCTCCATTTTTTGATATATTATGTAAAATTTTCCGAGGAATCAGGTAAAAATATTTTCAGACATAGACTCTTTGGTCCCGAGACTTTCAAAACAGCATTTTACGTTTTCATACGAACTTTTCAAATGTTTAGCTAGATTTTTAAAACTTCTGACTATTTTTTGCGAAAATCGACGATAATTGCCATTTTTTGGACCACCCTAACATGGCGTAGGTAACCCTTAAGGCAAAAAAAAAATACAAGTCTAATTATTTCGGCCAAGGAACCCCCAGAAAAAATTTGATCCCGATGACATTTTCTAAAAAGTTAGGCCATTGCAAATATTTTCAATGTTTTTGTCGCCCATTTTTTGTATTTTTTTTAAATTTTGTGCCTCCCCCCCCCAACTAGAGAGAACTGATAAGAGCCGACGGACATAAACTTCAAAAAATATTTGTAACGAACTCACTTAAAAATGGCTTTAAATTCAATTTTTTTTTGCAAATTTTGTTTTACATTAGAAAAAAAAAATTCAAAAAATAAAATTGTGAGCTTTTCATGTTTTTTGTTTAATAAATTTTGGTCAATCAAAACTTGACTTTTGGCTCTTTCTGGAATTTTCTGAAAAGATGGCATTATATATTCCCGAAAACACTTAAAAAATAAAGTTTAAAATTTGGAGATAAATTTTTCATGATAAAAAGTGATTTTAAAAATCAGCTTATAGAATTCTTTTTTTAAAAGTTTCCATTTGAGTCAAATTTGAATAGTTGATTGCATTTTAAATTAAGAAATGCATTTTTTGAAATTTTCATCACGGCCATATTGGCCGCCATCTTGGATTTCAAAATTCTATATCACTTAACACGTTCTTCTATTAAGAAACGCAGTTGGGGGTAGGGGGGTCGAAGGCCGTGTTACGCTCCATTATTTTTTTTTAATTTGTATGAACATTTGGTTGCGAGGGGTGGGAGGGGGTTTTAAAATATTTTATTTCGTTTTGTAAATAAAAGAACGCCCCCTAAGAGTAGATTAGGCGTCAAACTAAAGCTCGACAATCAAAAATAAGACAACGACCATTTTTTTTGTGTGTCGCTTATCCGAAGTAAAAAATCGAGTCTGCACTGCAGTACTTCCAAAAGGGGTTAAGCAATAAATATAAATAAATTATGATTGACAATCTAATAGAAAAGTTAAAAAAAATAGCGAAAAAAGTACCAAATTCCTAAATTCTAGGAATTTTGGCTCCTTTCCTTATTTAGTAATCTGGTTTTTTGGATTACTTAATAAGAAAAGGAGGCAAAATTCCTAGAATTTAGGAATTTGGTACTTTTTTTTTATTTCAGTGTATATGAAACATGCCATAACCATGCCGCATTCGCGTGGAGATGGCGATCTTAGCGGGTTGCAGACTGGATTTCTTTGGGTATGTAATGATTGTCCATTCCAGGTTGCTAAGAAATTGATAGTAGTAAAATTTTCAGGTTCCTAAAAATTAGTCAATGATTTGAGTTTGAGGATAAAAAATGTTCAAACATTTTTAATTTTGAAAGGTTGCCTTTGATATTATTTCAAAGAATAGTGAAAAAATAAGTTTTAAAGTGGTATATTTTGTGCAGTTAAATCGATGCATTTTAAACATTTGACAATAATCTTTAAAAAAATAAAAATATTCTCAATAGCACTGCTTGGTTAAGTTGAAAAAATATTCAAAACTCCATTTAACCCTTAACACCCCCCTCGGTCACCCCCATTGAAGATCCCTATTAGAATACAATAGGATTTGGCCAAATCTGAAAACCATGAACGGAATCTGTCACCGGAATCGTTATTAAAATAAACAACAGCCCCCTTCCCTCCCTTGTCATTCCCCTGGGGGGAGTGGGGCAAAATGGTCCTCCTTACGCACAATTGGCCAATAAATCTCGCCAACAGGGGGAAGTTAATCTTCTGCGCCGCCGCCGTTCGCCACTGCCGAGGTCGTAAATTTTAATTTGATATAGCCCCTTTTTTGGGCAGTCTGGCAACCCTTCCGCCCTCCTTCCTCACCAAGAAAAATCTTTTACGCACTTTTAAACGCCCCTCTCGGCGGGGTGGTAAGGGAGGAGGGGGGGTAGGGACTTTCTTCATCGCCACCATCATCATTATCGTCATATATTTGGGGAGTGCCAACAGAGCGAAGAGGAGAGAAAATTATCAAATCACAGATAAGCGAATCTGCTATCATAAATAAAGTGGTTTTCAGCTTTAAGGGGAGGGGTGGTGAGAGCGGGAGGAGGTTTAAGGGGTCCTCTGTAATTTTCAGTTTTGGGAACATTTCATGAAGTCTTTCTTTTGGGTTAGCTGAGATCATTGGAATGTTGGAAATTCTCTGGTGAAGTTTGGACCAACATAATTTCGCTGAAACTTTTTTATTCTGTATTTTTGTGATTTTGAATTTGTTAGATTTAAACTTGCAGCTCATTTGCCTCCAAACATCGACGACCTTCGCTTGCCTTATAAGGAAAAAGTAGTCCACTGGCGCCCCTTCCTTGCCTTTTTGGCCCATGCACCCAAACCTGGCTCGACCCAGATATTCCGGTCCTAATTTGTCACGTGTACAGGGGCCTTCACACCCCGGACCAACCCGAGTAAAAAGTTCCCACCAATTTCGGCGGACCCAGATTTGTGTGGCCAACAATGGACCGCAGACCCTCATTGTTCCGAGCCGCCCGGCCAAGATCATGAGAAAAATATCGATTTCGTTGGCTTCATCCAAGTCGGCGGGCGATCCCGGGCAACATAGTGTTCTGTGGACCAGCGCTGACCAAACGAAGCAATCAGGCTACTTTTTTTTTCGTGGCCCACAAGACAAGAAGTGGGAAATTGGCTACGGCCTTCTATGTTCCGAAAAACGAAAAGAAAACAAGCAGCTGGATCTCGCGCAAGATCCAAGGCACACTTTGTTACGACGCGAAACCACTCTCGTTTTGGGTCGAAAAAATCGTGCAAAAGTCATGATGAAGAGTCCCGAAAAAAAAAACAACAACACACGGACTGCGGAACAAAAAAAAAAATACAAAAAAAAACTCATCAAAGATGTAAGCTTTGATGCTGCGGGTCCCGCGGGAAATGTAATTACATTTTTATGAGGTACCTGCACACGACCTCCACGACCCGGGCTGTTGGGTCTGCTGTTTGGCGGTGGCAGCGGTGGTGGACTCGGGTTCAACGGGCACCTTTCGCTGGTTGGTGGCCGTGGAACAACAGAACTTTTGGATTTTATCCATTTTTGTCGAAATTTTACTTTTAGTAATTTCAGTTTTCTAGGTAAAAGTTGGAAATAAAATGGCTGTATCTCAAAAACTCATTTTTTCTTATTATAAAATTAATATTCTTGGATTCACTGCTATTTTGAAAAAAATTACAGTAGTATAACTTTTCAAATGATTTAAGCATTTTGTGATACTTTTTGTTCCAAAAATTTTAATTGACGAAAAATTTAGATAAAATTTGTACGTGCACGGCGTGTTTTCTGGGCAACCTTAAGGAAAAAAACTAACTTAATCCACCTATGTGGTTGATGCCTTCCTCACTTTTTACCAAAAATGGGTATATAAGTGGTTTCATCATTTTTTTAGATCCAGAAAAAAAGAACACAATGTACAACTTATATGGTCATAACTCGAGATAGGGTTGCCAGATCTACAATGTTTTGTACTCATTGGAAAGGCCTTTCAATTACCTTACCAACGATGGGTCGGATGATGGACCCGGACATCGTTTACATGCATATAATTGAGATCCGGGTATTTGCGAAAACACATTTTTATGCATAACTTTTGAACTACTTATCGAAACTTCAAACAATTCAATAGCGATGTATGGGACCCTAAACCAAGTCGAATGCAACTGGTTCGATCAAAATCGGTTCAGCCAGTGCTGAGAAAACTCAGTGAGAATTTTGGTCACATACATACATACACACACACATACACACACACAGACATTTGTTCAGTTTTCGATTCTGAGTCGATATGTACACATGAAGGTGGGTCTAGGAGCTTTTAATAGAAAGTTCATTTTTAGAGCAGGATTATAGCCTTACCTCAGTGAGGAAGGCAAAACTATATTTACTTTATACTCTTAACTTTTGAAGCATGCAACAGTGATTTGTAGTACATTTTCGAGTTTGAATCATGTTTTGTATCTATGTTCCTGGTTCATGTTTGTTTTAGGAAATATCATATTTATTCATAAAAATGCAATAATACTCTTAAGAATCTCACACTTGCAAAAATTTTGGTTGCATCAGCCAAATCATAGCAGGCACGTGATACATGTGCACCAAAATTATTTAATTATCTATTAATTCTACTAAAGTTTTAATTTAAATACGGTTTCATGATTTTAATTAATGAATAAATCCCACAAATTCAAAACTCAGTAAAAATATAGTTTTTAAAATGTTAAGCGATTTGCAATTTTCTACAAATTTGTTTCTTGTCTTATTTTGCACATTTTGATACATAAAACACGTCATTTGACTAGTTTCCAGAACGGTTATTAAAAAGTTTCCAATAAATGATGAAGGATTTATAACAAAAAACTTAAAATTAAGATATCTCAGAAATTTCCCGATGAAAAATTTCGCATTTTGGAGCAAATTTGCTATAAGACATATTTAAAAGTAGCGATGACTATTTTTTCCTGATAAGGTTGTTCTAGAAAACACACCGCCTAATAGCCTAGCATTTCGCATTTTTTGCCTTCCTCACTGAGGTAAGGCTATAATCCTGCTCTAAAAATGAACTTTTTATTATAAGCTCGAAGACCCACCTTCATGTATACATATCGACTCAGAATCGAAAACTGAACAAATGTCTGTGTGTGTATATGTGTGTGTGTATGTGTGTGTGTATGTATGTATGTGACCAAAATTCTCACTGAGTTTTCTCAGCACTGGCTGAACCGATTTTGACCAAACCAGTTGCAATCGACTTGGTATAGGGTCCCATACATCGCTATTGAATTGTTTGAAGTTTCGATAACTAGTTCAAAAGTTATGTATAAAAACGTGTTTTCACATATATCCGGATCTCATTTATATGCTTGTAAACGATGTCCGGATCCATCATCCGACCCATCGTTGGTTAGGTAATCGAGAGACCTTTCCAACGAGTCCACAACATTGAAGATCTGGCAACCCTGTCTCGAGTTATGACCACTTAAGTGATATTTATGTACTTTTTTGAAGCCGGATCTCAATTAAATGTATGCAAACGATGTCCGGATCCACCATCCGACCCATCGTTGGTTAGGTAATCGAGAGACCTTTCCAACGAGTCCACAACATTGAAGATCTGGCAACCCTGTCTCGAGTTATGACCACTTAAGTGATATTTATGTACTTTTTTGAAGCCGGATCTCAATTAAATGTATGCAAACGATGTCCGGATCCATCAACCGACCCATCGTAAGTTAGGTAATTGAAAGACCTTTCCAACGAGTCCACAACATTGAAGATCTGGCAACCCTGTCTCGAGTTATGACCACTTAAGTGATATTTATGTACTTTTTTGAAGCCGGATCTCAATTAAATGTATGCAAACGATGTCCGGATCCACCATCCGACCCATCGTTGGTTAGGTAATCGAGAGACCTTTCCAACGAGTCCACAACATTGAAGATCTGGCAACCCTGCCTCGAGTTATGACCACTTAAGTTATATCTGTGTGCTTTTTTTTCTGGATCTAAAAAAAATAGCTGAAATATGTGTCCAAACCACTAATATTACCCATTGTTGGTTAAAAAGTGAGGAAGGCATCAACCACATAGGTGTATAACAACTGGTGTTCACTCCCAGTCCATACTCGAAGTGAACTAACCTTGTAAGAGATGTGCTTCCGGTGTCAGGGCGTACAAAACCGATGGGACTCTCCCTTAAAATACCCAGGGTCGGCGTGACGCTCGAAATTACTCAAAAACCAAGAAAACACTGCATTTACCTAAGGGAAACTACTTTTATTTCGTGCACAGTCGACGATTTATTCCGGGAATCCCTTCCAACCTTCCACTAGCTCACACGTCCCGTCCCACTTCCTTATAAATACTCCTACCTCACACGTCCTCTTCCTCTCTTCGCACTTCCGGTGCACGCGTTCGGGGCCCCGTTCTCGCCGCTCTGCCGTCGTCGCTGCTCCTTCCTGCTGTCGTCGACGCTCCTCCGGCGCTCTGCCAAGGGGGTGGCTTCTACGTCAGTCGGATGGACCCTCCGACGCTTCGGCTGCAGCCTTCACGGACCCTCGCCAGCCGTTCGCGCCCTTCCTGTGCTTGGTGACGTGCAACAGGCTTCGACGGTGTCCGGGGACTCCGTCGGAACAGTCCGGGGTTAGGGTTCGCGGGTATAACGGTAACGGCCTGGCGGTTGAGCACTGTCCAGCGAAACGCTGACGGCTCGTACAGATGGTTCACCGGGCCGGATGTCGTACGGCCGGGGTGAAACCAAGCGGTGTTCACGAAGTGAACAAAGGAACACAAAGGAACACAAAGGGGTCCTGGATGCCCAAATCTCCTACGGGAAACTCCTGCTTTCTCGGCACGGCCACGGATGTAGCTCTTCCGGGCACTTCACGATCCTCCAAGGATTAACTTTTCCAACACTGGTCTTCGCGGGTAACGGTTGCACTTGCCGACAACCTTCCACTTCTCGATATCCGGACTTAATGACCGAGCAACGGTCAGACCAAAATCCCGAACCCCTGACCTCTTACGCGCCAACCCATCTCCTCCTCATCCTGTCATCCTCAAGGATTACGCACATTCACCACCCCCAATGGCCGCCCATGCGATGTTATGCAGCAGCGCTCCTGGTGGTGACTAGCGGTAACGACGCACGGTGTGGGACTTCCAGCTTCGGGTTTCTTGCTTGCTGGACGGCGTCCTGATAACTTCCCGTCGACAAACACAACGTCTTCTTGGCACAATAATTTACATTTAAATAATTTAACACAAAATTCGCGACGAGTCACATCAAGTATTGTACACAACACTCACACTGGTTACACTCTCCCCCGGCTCGGGTTAAAAAAATTGTAAACTCCGAAGAGTTTACAAGTTTTTTTTTACACCCTGCATATAATAAACTGCCACGTCTCTCTGAACCCAAAACTGGAACTAGATCAAATAGCAAACACCTTTTCATTTTTTACTTGCTTTAGGTTGCTCTATTTATAAAAATCATTTTGGATTCTACTAAGTCATGTTGATGAGCCAAGGGTTTGAAACATTTCATACAGTGCGGGCTTGATCGGGGTCATAAGACTTCATCGTCGGACTAAACCAACTCCGTGCTGTTTCGAAGCAATTGCTTGTACTGGCCTTCAACGTTTTAACAACTCTAGCCTCCAGCGATACAATCACACTGTACTACTTCCAATGCTGGTGAGACACAAATCAAAATATTTACAAGTTAAAATTATTTACAATATTTACATTACATTTTTTTTTGTTTCCCGGGAAATTTTCTTTCTACTCGCATGCAAAATCTACTAAATTGTTTTTGGTAACTAAGCTTGAATGGGTCGGGGTCATAAGTTTTCATCGTCGACCGAAGTCAACTCCTCTCTGTTTCAAGGTCGGAACCTTCTACTGACCATCAACGTTTAATTCAACTCCGGTCTCCAGCGATCCCATTCGTACAGCAAAGTTGATTTTATAATTTTTCGTTTAGGCATGCAATTAATTCAAAACAAATTCAAAAATACATCACAATACGTGAATAAAATAAATTAAAAATCCGGATAAAAAAATATTTTCAAACGCGCGCGCAGTTACGGTAATCAATATACCAGTAACGATCAGTTGAAACGTTTCGCGTGTCGGAGTTCATCTTCTCTTTTTATCTTCTCTTTACTGATAACGTTATCGTTCTTTACTCATGTGCGTGCTGTCAAGATCGATCTGTCATGATCTTATCAAATGTGCAGTGGTCAAACGTGGTTCGCAGCAACAAAATTTGTGATTCCAGAAAATTAAGTGAATTTTGATCTTACCGGGCGTAAAATTATCGTTTTAAAATCAATCGATCGATGATTAAGGGCCCTTTGATCACTTCAGTAATAAGTTTTACCTCGGTAGATCACTAATTCCAAAGTTATCTTGGGTCACAATTTTGTTGATGCTAAAATATTTATGAGGAAAAAAAATGCGAAAAAAGGTAAGTTTCAATTAACTTATACTATTGCAGCTGTGTTGTGAAAACGTTCTACAAAGTAAAGTTTAAATTCTGGCACTATGGGTTGATCAAGATCGATCGACAACTACCTTGCACACACACCATGCATAAGCCAACATCCCCTCCCATTGTGTATCGTTCAATGAAGTGATAACAACACATTCAAGGTTAAGGACTGCGTCTGTTGCATGTGTATCGAAGATACTCCTACACAATTAACTCCAACTCCTACCATTCCAAACAAAATTTCCACATGTGGTTGGGCTTTTCCCAAAATCAACAAAACAAACAAATTAAAATTTTCTAAAACAACCAATTAGGTATACCATGAATGAATCAAATTATGCTGCGCCATACCATGAATGAAGCACCAATTTATGCTGCCCTGTGACGCTGTAATCGCCGAACGGCGGATTTCCAAATGCTGTTGCCGGAAAAGCTCCTCGTTCATCGCAGAATCGTCATGCTGGCTGCTCATCTGACTACTTCCATTCATGCCTTCAAATCGGCAGCTGAGAAGACACCTAGCGGCTTCCCATTCATATCAGAGACTGCATACGAGCTGGTCCCTTTCTTCGCTGTAATGATGCACGGCGTGTACGGTGGACCCAACTTCGCGTTGAAGTTGTCCCCCGCCGATGACTGCTTGAATGAACGTTTGAAGACCCGCTGACCGATGTCGAATGTAGGTGAGTACCGTTTGTGTCGTAAATCGTACTGCTTCTTGGTACTCTCGTGAGCCTTTTTGAGGTTCTCACGCACTGTTTCCCACACCTTCTTGGTCACTCCGCGGAGTTTGTTCATCCGTTCCTCCTCACTGAACTCCTTGTCCTGCTCTAAGCGATGTTCATCGCCCTTGGACACGATCTCGTGACCGAATATGATCCGATGAGGCGTGAACTTTGTCGATGAGTGGACGGTGTTGTTCAAGACGTACTCGATTTCTGATATCCTGGTATCCCACAGCTTCTGGTCTTGACGGACATAGGTACGAATCATTGAATTGATCGTACGATTCAACCTCTCTGTCGGGTTAGCCTGACTGTGGTGTCGAGCGTTCGCCCAGTGCTGAACTCCATACTTGTCCAACAACTCCTTGAACTCCTTGGACATAAACGTTGTCGCGTTGTCCGTGATGACGTACTCAGGAACCGCAAACCGACGGAACCATTCCTTTTCCAGATTGGTGCACAGATTTCCAGCAGCAATCTTCTTAACCGGAATGAGCAGGCAGTACTTAGAAAAAATGTCCATAATGACTAACAAGTGTGCATTGCCATGCTTACTCCGGGGAAGTGACTGAATGTAATCCATACACACAATCTGGAAAGGTCTGGTCGCTACGCGTTGCTTTCCCATTTCTGGTACGGAAGCGGTCGTCGAGTGCTTGTTCATCTTACACGCCTCACATTTGGCAATGTAAGTTTTGAGATCGGCACTCATTCGCGGCCAGTAGTATCGACGTTTCAGGGTGTCGACACACTTCTCATAGCCGATGTGCATCTTGCCATCGTGCTCTTGTCTCATGACCTGTGGACGTAACGACTCCGGAACGCACTCCTTCCACTCGAACCTGTAGTCGAGGACGTCGGAGCGAGCTGACACCAGCTTGTACAGTTTCTTGTTCTCGATCTTAAAATCCATGTACTTTTCCGGGTCTTTTTCCACAGATGCGTACAACCGTTTGTACCAACTGTCCTCGTCCTCCGTGTCCAACGCTTCAATGGACCGAGACAGAGCGTCAGGTACCACGTTGTCCTTTCCTTTCCTATGAATGACCTCCATGTCATACTGTTGTAGAATGATGCTCCACCTGCTGAGTCGCGATGAAGACTTCCATTTCGCTCTCATGATGAAGGTGAGAGCCGAAGAATCTGTCACGAGCTTGAAGTGAGTGCCTTCGATGTAGCACCGAAATTTCTCGATACACCGCAAAGCGGCAAGTCCTTCCTTCTCAGCTGCGTGATAGTTCTGCTCTGCCCCCTTCAACTTCTCCGAATGGTACGCAATTACCCGTTCCTCTCCACCTTGCACTTGCGTGAGTACCCCTGCGAGAGCTGTATCGCTTGCGTCCGTTTGAACGGTAAACGGAAGATTAAAATCGGGGTTGGCCATCACAGGCGCAGAGATAAGCCTCTCCTTGATGGCCTGAAAAGCTTCGTTCGCTGCCGTATTCCACTGCACTCTCTTCGGTTTATTTTTAAGTAAATCCGTGAGTGGTGCAGTGAGTTCACTGAAGTTCTCGATGAACCTGCGGTAGTAATTAATCATACCGAGGAATCGTCTCAGAGATCTCACTGAGTTCGGGACCTCATATCCAAGAATCGCTCTAACTCGATCCGGATTAGGTCTCAGTCCGTTACGGGACAGAATATAACCCAAGTAAGGTAATTCATGGCAGCAAAAACTAGACTTCTCAACGTTGATTGATAAATTCGCATCTTTTAAGCGTCTCGCAAGGTCTCGTAGTTTTGCTATATGATCGTCATAGTCCTGACTAACGACCACAATATCGTCCAGGTACACAAAGATTGACGGTTCTAGTGCACCTTGTCCCAATACTTTGTCCATCAGCTTACTCAAAGTCGCCGGGCTGTTAATCAGGCCAAACGGTAAACGTTTAAACTGAAATAAACCCATACCTGGCACAGAAAACGCGGTGTATTTCCGTGACTCCTGGTCCAAGGGCACTTGTAGAAAAGCTTGGGTCAAATCTATTGTGGACAGATATTTAAAAGGTCCTAAATGACTTAAAATTCGGTTTTGGTGTGGGAGTGGGTATGCGTCTCTCTTCGTACGTTCGTTCAACTTCCTCGCGTCGAGGCAAAGTCGCACTTCATCACTTTCTCGCTTCTTCACAGGTACAACAGGTAAAGCCCATTCAGAAGAAGAAGGCTCAATGATGTCATCTCTCAGCAACAAGTCCACGGCACGGTGTATTCTACGCTGGATCTCCGGACTCCAGGGGTACGGATTTTTCCTGACTGGATCCGCTCCTTGGAACTCCTCCTTCAGCTCGATTTTGTGCTCAATGAGCCCCGTTTTGCCGAGATTTCCAGGACTCGCTGTAAGAAACAACTTTTTGACCTCCTCCAACTGCTGTATTTGATGCTCATCTAATCTCTCCTCTTCTAGAGTCTGGTCGTCACCCTCGTCGAGCGTCTCGACACTCTGGTGAACCGACGGACGGATTCCTAACTTCTGCCAAAAATCGTATCCTAGGATACAACGACGTTTTAGATCTGGAGCAATCAAAACAGGTAAGATCTTCGTCTCTTCATTGAATGTAATTGGTACATCTGCACAACCTACGACGTTCATCTGCTGTCCCGCAGCTGTCTTCAATGACACTGCTGACTCTCTCACCTTCAGTCCTAATGAATGGATCAATTTTTCTCCTCCTTTGCCAAGACCAGTTCTTGCTGCTCCGCTATCTAACAATCCTACGACGGTAATACCCAGAAACTCAACTTTCGCGAATGGCCTGGGGTCATTACTTAGGGTGACGAGTAAAGAAGCAATCTCATCATCCTTCGTAACTTCTCCACTCACTCTCGAATAGCCAAGTTCACTGAGTACCGCTTCGCATCCATCGTGAGGTCTTGTGTAGTTAGCACCGCGACTGTCTCGCCTCACTGAGCAGTCCGCTGCAAGTTTTTTGACTCGCAGAACGGGCACGTTCGCGTATCAAACCCAGGGAACCCACAACGTTCACAGAAGACGTTCCGATTCTTCGGACACTCGCTGAACCCGTGACCTTCTTCATGGCAATTATAGCACACTCCTCTCTTGATCGGAATGTACGCTCTCACGATCCGTTGAAGTGGGTCAGTTCCGCTTGGACCTTGAACTGGACTCTTCGGCCGTTGCTGGTTGTCCTGTTTCGGTTTAGCTTTCTCCTCTCTTTGACTCTGCTCACGATTCTTCGGCTGCTGATGATACTGTTGGTTACGCTGCTGATACTGTTGTTGTTCCTGCTTGGGTGGACGTTGATTCCAATTCCCCTTCTGAAACCCTTTCACCTGCGGTTTCTGCTGCTGATAGTAACCTCTACCATTTTGGTTGTTGTTCTGGAACCTATTTCCGTTTCCATTTCCTCCGTACGGTCTACGTAGTTCTCCTACTTCTTCAACGTGTGCGGTACGAGGTGTGAACCTACTCTCCTTCCGTTTGTACAACTGCCAATTAATCGAGTCGAACCTCTTTCCAAACTCTTTCATTGCAGCTATGTCCTGGATATTTGCGGCGAGCATAGCGATCTGGCAATCTTCGCGCGTGTTGCGGAAAAGCGAGTCGAATTTCCGTTTTTCGTCCCACGGCTGAGACATGTTGCGGAAAATTCTGGCCATGTCCAGGTAGAAATCATGAAATTTCTCCCGAGCACCCTGCTTCCGATTGTACACCTGCCGCTCGTACACGTAGTCGATATCAATGGGTAAGAACTCATTCTTTAACTCCTTAACTATGCGTCTCCACGTTCCTAGTTCATTGTTCCCGTTCACCTCCATGAACCACGATCTGGCTTTGTGAGTGAACAGGTGGTGCGCACATTGGAAAAGCTCCGCCTCGGAAAATCCTTCTGAGCGAGCGTTGAAATCAACCTCTTTCAGGAACTCATTCAGTCTGCGACCGTTGTCCATTCCGTCGTATCGTACTGTCCATTTATGAACCGGTAAACGGTTTCGGTTATCTTTCGACTTTTCATTCACAGACGACTGTTCGGGTTTGGACTTCGGTTTTTCCTTGTTATTTTGTTCCGAGTCTCGAGAGTTATCCAACGAGCCAACCTTTTCCTTCAACCACATGAAGAAATCGGGTTCTGCTTTTCCAGTTTCTCCTGATTGCTTGCCGTTTTCGTTACTCGCGATTTGAGTGCTGTTGGCGGCCGTGGCGGGATCTTTTCCGGGTTGTTTCAACTCAAGAGTTTCGATTCGCTGGAGTAAAGCACTCACAGCTAGTCGTAACTCCTGGTTCTGATCGACCAATTTTTGCTTTTCCTCACCATCGTCGCCAGCAGTTCTCTTATCGCTTTCACGCCTCTCGACAAGTGCTCCTGTTTGGTCACTCTTCTCAGTACCATCGCCTCCTGTCCCATTCTCGTCTCCTGGTGTATTTTCCTCCAATTGTTTCTTCGCCACCGTAATGCTCTGATTAATCAACTCCCACTCAGCTGCTCTTACTTCAGGTATTGGAGAAACAATGGAGTAGTACACGCTCAACAGTCTAACTATCTCCACAGCCACCACAGCCAACCTGTCCAAGTCTGCGTTTTCGGTGATATGTTTCCTCAATCGTTCCATCCTAAATAACATGTGAATCAATCTCGTTTTGTACACTTGACCAGGTGCTTTCGCCGCACGGCTGGTTTCCAAGTGGTTTTTGATAAAATCTAGTTTGTCCTCACACACTCCTAGTTCTTCGTCTACCGAATCACTCACAAACTCATACGAGACATTAAGCTGCTTTCTTTCCTGTTTCAGATGATTGTACAACACCTTCTCCAGCTGACTGCGTGCTCCATCCAGAGGCAACTTGCGGATGTGCAACTCATGGCTGAACTCATCAATCGTCAGGTGCGATGCATTCATCCCATAATACTGCGACAGCATATGTTTCACCTCCATTATGGTATCGTTTAGAAACACAACAATTAAAATTTAAAAAGAAATACTAAAAATTGGAAAACCTAAAATTTATTCACGCTTCCTAAAAGCAATCAAGCACAAGTGAAAATTGAAAAATAGTGCCTAAGTATCACAGAAGTAATCAATTAGAAAATCCTAGAAAATCAAGCAAATTGTACAGTGTACAGAATTTTAACGAAAATAAACGACTGTTTCCGTCTGGTGTTTTATTTGTCCTGCCAAGGACTGCACTTCATGAGTAAAGAACTCCGGATTTTTCCAAAAATAACAAGTTGAGTAAGTATGAACAATTCTCCGACTTTTTCTGTTCAATTTGTGTCTTTCCAGTGTTGGTAGTCTTCCTCCCTTAAAACATCTTCAAGACCCCTCAAATACTAAATGATCTTAGTTAAATTTAGCCACTCAAAGTAGCGTAAAGTTTTTTTGCAAGTTGAGCTAGTATAGTTGCGGAAGTTTTACCAAAGAATCTGTCGACCTCTCATTAATGCAGCGTTTTCCCGAGCCTGAATAAGCTAAGCTATTCTTGTTGGGCGCCAAGTATAACAACTGGTGTTCACTCCCAGTCCATACTCGAAGTGAACACACACTGAAAGAGATGTGCTTCCGGTGTCAGGGCGTACAAAACCGATGGGACTCTCCCTTAAAATACCCAGGGTCGGCGTGACGCTCGAAATTACTCAAAAACCAAGAAAACACTGCATTTACCTAAGGGAAACTACTTTTATTTCGTGCACAGTCGACGATTTATTCCGGGAATCCCTTCCAACCTTCCACTAGCTCACACGTCCCGTCCCACTTCCTTATAAATACTCCTACCTCACACGTCCTCTTCCTCTCTTCGCACTTCCGGTGCACGCGTTCGGGGCCCCGTTCTCGCCGCTCTGCCGTCGTCGCTGCTCCTTCCTGCTGTCGTCGACGCTCCTCCGGCGCTCTGCCAAGGGGGTGGCTTCTACGTCAGTCGGATGGACCCTCCGACGCTTCGGCTGCAGCCTTCACGGACCCTCGCCAGCCGTTCGCGCCCTTCCTGTGCTTGGTGACGTGCAACAGGCTTCGACGGTGTCCGGGGACTCCGTCGGAACAGTCCGGGGTTAGGGTTCGCGGGTATAACGGTAACGGCCTGGCGGTTGAGCACTGTCCAGCGAAACGCTGACGGCTCGTACAGATGGTTCACCGGGCCGGATGTCGTACGGCCGGGGTGAAACCAAGCGGTGTTCACGAAGTGAACAAAGGAACACAAAGGAACACAAAGGGGTCCTGGATGCCCAAATCTCCTACGGGAAACTCCTGCTTTCTCGGCACGGCCACGGATGTAGCTCTTCCGGGCACTTCACGATCCTCCAAGGATTAACTTTTCTAACACTGGTCTTCGCGGGTAACGGTTGCACTTGCCGACAACCTTCCACTTCTCGATATCCGGACTTAATGACCGAGCAACGGTCAGACCAAAATCCCGAACCCCTGACCTCTTACGCGCCAACCCATCTCCTCCTCATCCTGTCATCCTCAAGGATTACGCACATTCACCACCCCCAATGGCCGCCCATGCGATGTTATGCAGCAGCGCTCCTGGTGGTGACTAGCGGTAACGACGCACGGTGTGGGACTTCCAGCTTCGGGTTTCTTGCTTGCTGGACGGCGTCCTGATAACTTCCCGTCGACAAACACAACGTCTTCTTGGCACAATAATTTACATTTAAATAATTTAACACAAAATTCGCGACGAATCACATCAAGTATTGTACACAACACTCACACTGGTTACAGGTGGATTAAGTTAGTTTTTTTTTGAGATTTTTAATTTTGTATTGCTTGATTTGGATGAAGCTTTTTTAGGGTGAAAATAAAAAAAAAAAACGACATCAGGGACCCTTAAACCTTGACGGGTTTGGCTGAAAATTGGCATAGTTACTTATTTTTACCTAAAGAATCAAACCAGATTTCCCAAATTTTTCCAGTTTTCTTTTCACTCTAGTCTCTATCCATGCAATCCCTATGTCAAAACAAACCACTTCACACACTTTTCACTCATTTTCACCCAATTTAAGCTTTAAGAGGCAACCGATCAAAAAGCAAAAAACAAAAAGAAAATTGTAAAAAAAATTCTCAGCTTTTTAAGAACATTGTTCGCAGGGGTGCTTTTCCTTTATGAACTTTTTAAAAAATACCATTCTTCGGAAAAAAAATCCTCAAGTTGCATATAACTTGAAAAAATGCCACGGTGCTCAAAATACCGTTATTATTAAAAAAATGCAATCCGAGATGTTGGTGTCTATCGATTCCTTACACATAACGCACCTCTGAGCAAAAAAATGAAAACATTCGCTGATGTAGTTTTCGAGATACAGCCCTTTTTAGATGTTTCATCCGATTTTCAATAAGAAAACCAAAACAATCTATACAATTTCCGCATTTCAAAGAATATGCATTTCGAGATAATGATGAATTTTGCATCACGTGGCTGTCAAGTATCTCTGGGCAAAGCTTCAGAAGGTTTGCTGATGTAGTTCTCGAGATACAGCCATTTTATAATGTTATTTCCGACTTTTTCTAAGAAAAATTATAAAATCAATACAATTTCAGCACTTTAAAGAATATGCATTTCGAGATAATGATAGATTTTGCTTCATATGACTGTCAAATATCTGTGGGCAAAGTTTCAGAAGGTTTGCGGATGTAGTTCTTGAGATACAGCCATTTTAAAATGTTATTTCCGACTGTTTCTAAGAAAATCTTTAAAATCAATACAATTTCAGCACTTTAAAGAATATGCATTTCGAGACAATGATGAATTTTGCTTCACTTGACTGTCATGTATCTCTGGGCAAAGTTTCAGAAGGTTTGCTGATTTTTTTTGTTTTTTTTTTTTGAAAATTATAGGCTAGATTTGGAAATTTTGATTTTTGGGTCCTATATGACCCATCAGGCCTGAAAGGGTTAAATAACTTTACAAATCTAAGATCTTTAAATTGTATAACCCTGAAATGCTTTGACCTAAACATTTTTTTTAAATTACTTTTCAAATCTCAGATCTGAAAATCCCATATTTGTGGCACATTACTGTTGTGTGCCTTCTACTCAAATGACAGTTTACATATGGTGTTGACTAAAGTTATGTGCCTTATGAAATGGAAAGCACGATTTATTTGATGTTGAAACTTATATTCTCTACGATTAAAAAGAACGATTTGAATTTATTTAAATTAATTTTAGACAAATTCACTCCGCTTGAAGACGGTGATTTTAGCGGATTGCAGACTGCATTTTGCCATGTTTATAAAAAAAAGATGGTTCAGAACGGGTTGTTGAATTTGAGGATCCATAACAGCCGTCCATTGCCGGTCGCTCCTATCTCCACCGCGCACCAGGGACAAGCAAAGGGATTTGGAAGGACGGGAAGTTTTGATGCTCCGCACTTTTTTTCAGGGGACATGGGAAAATCTCCACGGTGTCCCTAAATAAGTTTCCCTTGGAGCTGGACGGTTTTAAGGAAGGTATAAGATCAACGACTAGATGCTCAGTTTCTTGATGATCTTTATGAAAACAAAATCAACTCAACTCCTTAAATGGCACATTCACCAGCTAAGTTGATTACGCACTGCCAAGCCATCACCATCAGCGCAAAACGTACATATGTACATCCAGCTCTCAACCCATTCGTGTGGCCACGCATCGGATCGAATCCCAGGAAAGGAAAACACAACACCACGTCGAACGTCGAACGTCGCTCGGGCAGGGATCGCTTCTGGCGAAACGGCTACCGCGATACACGATGATTAGTGGCTGGCGTTGTTGAACATCTCTTCACAGGGATCTCTCTCACCAACCAGGAAAGTGCGAAAAATGGCTTCCAGGGGGAAAGGCAGAGAGAGAGAGAGCTGATGGAAATATGTTTTATATGCAAAAGAACACACGCTAAAGACGTGGTAATGTTACGATAAGGTTCGGAAACGACCGATCGGACGGGTAGCCAGGTGAGACTTTGATGACAACGGCGACATGGTTGGATCGCACCCCCGGTTGGGTTGTTTTGTGTGTTTTGAGGTGATTTTTGAAGTGAACATCTGAAGTGTGATGAGTTTGATGATACAGATGATAGTGGTTTTGAACACTTCACAGACAAGTGGTCATTTTCTGAATTGGTTAAAGAACCTGCAGATATTGCTGCTACAAACTGTCGTCCTTCCCAATTCGCACTCAATAACATAAACTTCACCTCAACCTTCCAACAATTTCCCTTTTACATCCAACAATTTGTGACCTCTCCCCCTCCCAACCTCGATGGCGCTCGACGTTGAAAAAGGCCGTCAACAGCACCTTCCTCCCGGTCATTATACCGTTTGATTGATGGATTTTGATAAGTGTTTATGACATGCCGATGACAGCCGGCCGGAACCACAGCCGTCATCTCGCTTGTTATTATTTGGGCGCATTCGCCATTTATTCTCGTCTTGATTATTACCATCGCTGAACCACAGACAAGCGGGAAATTGTTCATCTGTCAAAAGCTTCTTATTGAGCTGTGGTGAGTTCAAACCTGCCGTGGTGAGTTTCCGATTGCGTCCATTTGTCTGTGCTTGAACCTTGTCCACCTTCATGGGGAGGTTGGTAATCGATGCCCCGGTTGACCTCGGAACAACGGATCTGGTTCCATCGGTGCGCGCACGGTTTGTGGAATTGGGTTACCACCACTGCTGCACGACACGACGATGTCAACTCGAGGTACACAACCTTTCGGGATTTGTCGATGAAAGTTGGCAAATAATTACCACCCAACTGCTAGTTGGCTGACGATTCTCAAATAAATTTTCAGGGACGAAGTTAGATTAACAATCCTTAAAAAATGTAAATAGTCGTGAATTTAGACTTTCATAAGTTGTCAAATTACAATTTCTAAAAGGTCTGTATTATTATTATTAAAATAATAAAAAAAAAGCCCATGACCCCCGCAACTCCTCATAAACTTCCAGATATCCCTAAACATTTACAGCTCTTTCGAGGCCGTGTTCAACAAGACGCGAAAATTGCATCGACCCCCTCGGATGGTTGTAGTGGCAGCATTCCGACGGGGTGGTAATTCACGCCACCGCGGAAACATCTGCGGCGCGCAGAACGAATGTCCGCGAAGAAAGACCCCATTTTTACCGTAGAAGAAGGAGTAGCGAAGCTGGCGATTTGCGCGCGCAGACCCGTGACGACCCCTGAACGAGGTGATACCCGGACTGATCGGGTAATGGCTTGAAATGCGGAACGAAGTATTTGATGTTTAGAGAATTTTCAACTAAATTTGGGTGTTTCTTGTGTGTGTGAAAGTCAAGAAGGTAGGTAAAATTTTTTCGAAGTAGGAGTTTTAGAAAAGTTAGATCGTACCAAATTAAATTCCAATTAAAGTCCATAATTTAACGTCGCCGTTTGTCGCACCCGCCATTTCGACGTTCCGAGAAAAACGCGTTTTGATGTTTGACCGTGAATAAACAAAAACGAAAGCACGCATTGTAAACAATAACAAACACGTTTTGTTTGGTTGACCATTATGTGCATTTTCCCGAAGTTTGGTTGAAGTTGGTTGCAGGAGTCCCGAATTATAATTACAAATGTTTACGGTAGTCTATCTTGTACGTGCGTCAAACGCGTTCTGACCTGAAATCCCTTAGGCCAATTGCCGCACTTCCATCAATTGTCAGGCTGTGACAAGATAGCACGACAAGATTGGAACTTCTTTCATATGAAAAGTGGCAAAAATGATTGGAGCTTTTTCGGATTTCGTTGAATATCTCAGGATTGAAATCGAATTTTGGGGATCTGTGAAGGTCAAAAGGTGATGCATTGTGAGCCACACAAAATGGCGTCATTAACTCAATTTGGCCCCAATTGCACGTACGACAAGTTAGCACGACAGCGACGAATTGTGATCAATTTTGTATGAAAAATTATATAAATAGGTTTCTTTTTACTAGATATCTTTAATTGAAGAAATGGGACGTTATGGGACATTATTTTTTGATTTGATTTTTTTTTGGGACGTTATTTTGTTGAATATTACCGTCATTGAAACAATTTTAGTCAGTATTTTGCCTTCCTCACTGCACAGTGGTCCAGATCGCAAAATTAAGTGGAAAATGGATTTTTCGAAAAATGGTTAAGTTTTGGAGCTTTGGTGTCTTCAGAAGAGTTGTTGCATATGGAAAGGGGCAACTTTTGGTTTGGTTGAAAATTAGGGTGGTTCACGATTAGGGTGATTTTGGAAATCTAACTTTACAGGAATATTTTTGGGATTTTTTTTGTCTTCTAGAAAGTTGTTGAGCTTGCCATTTCAAGCAACTTTGTCGAAGACACCAAAATTTTATCTCGTAATCTACGCCTTCTATGACCAAATTTATAGAAAGCATCTGAGCAAACCTTCAAAAATCAGTTTTTTGAACGTGGCAATTCAGGGTTAAGTTTTAGAGAAAAGTGATGTTCTGAGCACTTTTAGAGCTCTAAAAAACGAACATTTTTATTTGTTGACATGCCAATTTGGACTTAAGGGTCAAAAGTTACAGCCATTTTAAGGTAAAAAAGATGCAAATTTAAAACTTAAATATCTCAAAATGGCGCAAGCCAAATTTTAAGCACTAGGTTGCATTTGAAAGAGGAGATCTAGCACTACAAACGCTGAAAAAATCTCAGAGGTGTTTTTCTTTAAACTCGAGATATCTTCATTTGAAAAAGTCTAATTTTCAAGGGAAAATCATATGGGACCACCCTAACGAAATTCGAAAAATGTCCAAATATATGTTTTTCCATGTAATTTTGCCCGCTGAATCCGAATCTGCCCTCAGAATTGAGCCAAAGTATCGAAAAACCGAGTTTTGGTCATAATTTGGTCATAAATGATAATTTTACATGGAAACCCAAAAAATGACCAAAACTCGGTTTTTCGATACTTTGGCTCAATTCTGAGGGCAGATTCGGATTCAGCGGGCAAAATTACATGGAAAAACATATATTTGGACATTTTTCGAATTTCGTTAGGGTGGTCCCATATGATTTTCCCTTGAAAATTAGACTTTTTCAAATGAAGATATCTCGAGTTTAAAGAAAAACACCTCTGAGATTTTTTCAGCGTTTGTAGTGCTAGATCTCCTCTTTCAAATGCAACCTAGTGCTTAAAATTTGGCTTGCGCCATTTTGAGATATTTAAGTTTTAAATTTGCATCTTTTTTACCTTAAAATGGCTGTAACTTTTGACCCTTAAGTCCAAATTGGCATGTCAACAAATAAAAATGTTCGTTTTTTAGAGCTCTAAAAGTGCTCAGAACATCACTTTTCTCTAAAACTTAACCCTGAATTGCCACGTTAAAAAAACTGATTTTTGAAGGTTTGCTCAGATGCTTTCTATAAATTTGGTCATAGAAGGCGTAGATTACGAGATAAAATTTTGGTGTCTTCGACAAAGTTGCTTGAAATGGCAAGCCCAACAACTTTCTAGAAGACAAAAAAATCCCAAAAATATTCCTGTAAAGTTAGATTTCCAAAATCACCCTAATCGTGAACCACCCTAATTTTCAACCAAACCAAAAGTTGCCCCTTTCCATATGCAACAACTCTTCTGAAGACACCAAAGCTCCAAAACTTAACCATTTTTCGAAAAATCCATTTTCCACTTAATTTTGCGATCTGGACCACTGTGCACTGAGGTAAGGCTATAATCCTGCTCTAAAAATGAACTTCGTATAAAAACGTCGTAGACCCACCTTCATGTATACATATCGACTCAGAATCGAAAACTGAACAAATGTCTGTGTGTATGTGTGTGTGTATGTGTGTGTGTATGTATGTATGTGACCAACAAACTAGCTCATGTTTCTCAGCACTGGCTGAACCGATTTGACCCGAACCTGTTGCATTCGACTTGGTTTAGGGTCCCATAGATCGAGTTTTATACAAATTGAAGTTTCGATAAGTTGTTCAAAAGTTATGTATAAAAATGTGTTTTCACATATATTTGGATCTCACTTAACTGTATGTAAACTATGTCCGGGTCCACCATCTGACCCATCGTTGGTTAGGTTATCAAAAGACCTTTCCAACGAGTCCAAGACATTGAAGATCTGGCAACCCTGTCTCGAGATATGGCCACTTAAGTGATATTGATATATTTTTTTGAAGCCGGATCTCACCTCAATGTATGTAAACGATGTCCGGGTCCATCATCCGACCCATCGTTAGTTAGATTATCAAAAGACCTTTCCAACGAGTCTAAAACATTGAAGATCTGGCAACCCTGTCTCGAGATATGGCCACTTATTGATGTACTTTTTTGAAGCCGGATCTCACTTAAATGTATGTTAACTATGTCTGGGTCCATCATCCGACCCATTGTTGGTTAGGTTACCAAAAGACCTTTCCAACGAGTGCAAAACATCGAAGATCTGGCAACACTGTCTCGAGACATGGCCACTTAAGTGATATCGATGTACTTTTTGGAAGCCGGATATAAAAAATAGATGAAACTTGTGTACAGCCATTGTTGTGAGGAAGGCTCCAACCACATAGGTGGATTAAGTTAGTTTTTTCATTTATTTCGTTTTCAAAAAGTAGAGGATAATTAATTATTTCTTTTTAAAATAAGATTTCTTTACTTCAAAAAGGAATTAAAAGGTATGTAAACACTGATGACTTAAAATTTTTAATCGTGCATATCGGGGAAATATATCTATTTTCGTCACACTTAGCTCAAAAGCAAACCATCCACATTAACGACCCCCGGGTCTTTTGTGGTCTCTATTGCAAGTTTCGGCTCGAACCTAGGAGTCCGAAGGCTTGAATGGGGAGAGCACCCAAACCTCTTTCTACTCCAAGGAACCTTCCACCCCAGTGTTTGAACTGACGACCTTTGGATTGCGAGTAGGCTTGGTTTGGTGTGTTGTTTGTACTTATGGCATGGATACGACTCCTACACCTGGAATGACTTAACAGCCTAACAACAACCAAGGCCGGGACCGACATTTTACTTCCTCATCCGATGGAAGGTTGCAGCAGATGGGAATCGAACCCAGAATCATCCGCCTACAAAGCGGACAGCGTAACCATTCGGCCACGCACTGCCACACTTAGCTATGAAGCCAAATTTTCAAAATACTGAAGGAGAAAGTATCACAAATTTGTGTCATTATAAAAAAATACAAAATTTTCACTTTTGGTTTCTTTTCGGGAGTTGACAATAACTGCTTTCAAATTATGTTTGGAAGGGTTTTTTTTTAATGACTGGCCTCTTTAAAACTTTCCAAAAAAATAAGGAGGCAGAAAACAATTTGCTGTAAATATGAATTTTCATGGATTTAACTTATTAAATTGATTATGAACTATTTTGAATACATTGAAAAAATCTATTAAATAATTTTTTATTTAAACATTGCTTTTTATTTTTTTTAATTTAGAATTTTGGGACCACAAATCGGAAAAGCCGTGAAAGTCAAAAATGAAAAAAATATTTTCATGAATTAATTGAAATTTTTCAAATTTATGACAGTTGAATAATTATTGTAATGTCGTGGCTGGTATGCTTTCTTTTTGAAGCAGAAGTGTCACAAGCAATGATGTACAAAGCATTTTATGAAACCGTTTCGTAAAATTTTAGAAAAAATTAAGTTAGAATTTGAAATGTTTTCATTGATGCTTTGCAAGCTTTTTAATATTGAGTATTAAGTATTTTGTGGTACTTTTTGTTCTGAAATTTCGAAAATCAGAAATTTACGTTTTTTGCCCCACTTGACTAGATCCAAAGGACATTAACTTCAAATGCAATTTGTACCAGCCTTAGTAGAATTTAGATCTACATCACAGAAAATGAATAACCGTAAAAAGGGTGACTTTGATAGGTTTGCGATTTTTCCGCAAAATGATGAGTACAATTAAAATACGTACGGAATTGTTTAGAATCATACTGACCGTGGTTGAGAAGATTCAAAGTACCTCATAAAATTTTGAAAAGTGTAAAAAGTTAGTTATTTATAGTTAAGAAAATGTTGATGAAAGTCATTATTTTAAACTTTCCAAAGTGTCATGATTTTCTCAATGAATATGATTTTGAATCGGAAAACGGAATTCATTTTCGGATTCTTTGGACAATTTTCCAATAGGATAAGGATAAATAAGTTTTTAAATAATAAATAATATGTGTTTTTGAAACACAATTAAAAAAAAAAATCTCCAAATTTATAGGCAATTTCAGTTGAACAAATTTCATGTAAAATGTGAAAACTTTTTATTCGTGCTTCGAATTCAGTATAAAATACAATATAAATCAATAATTTTATGAACAAAACCAGTTTTAACAAAATTTCACGCCAAATTCCGTCTTTTAACAATTTTACCTAAAATTTATATGTATTTTGTTAAAAAGCTTATAAACTTAGTTAACTAAAAATTAACATTGTTTTTTTTTCTTAAAAACTATATCAGCTACTTTAGTGATGGTACATTTAACGTACAAATAAAGTTTGAACATCTTAAATATGATTTTAACAAGAAAAAATATGACTATCAAAGTCACCCCGGAATTCAAACTAAGAAATTTTAACGTTACTATTTTTCTAAACACTATTGAAAAAACTTTTTTACAAAATAGTGTATCGACTTTGTGTGACCTACCCCAGTACATGTTTTAAAAATAAAAATCTTGAGAAAACCCTTCCTGTTGGACAATATTCCAAAAACAAATTGAAATCCTATCAAAGTCACCCCGGTTTACGGTACATGACGGGTTATGAATTTCCCGGGAAACGGGGTAAGTCCCGGGAAATGGGAGAAATCCCGGGATATTTTTCAAACCTTCAATTATCTTTATGTCATTAAGGTCAACTGGGGGAAATCGGGACAGGAGATTTTGGAGAAGTAAATTTTGAAATCGGTGTGCCACACAGGAAAAAAGAATCCTGGTAATATCTAATCTGAGAAGGGGTTCATCATTTATGTCATAGAAAATGTGTAATTTCACCTCTGAAAATGTGTAATTTTACCACTTTTCTGGTGTAATGTCACTTTTTCAGTCTAAATTTCTCTATTACAAAAATTAAAAAAAAATACGTTATTCAATGCTTTTTATGTCGTAAACAATCGATGAATTAATTGTTTTTTGTTTGCTCTTTCCAATTTTTTGACAAAATTTCGATTATTGCTTGGGACATCTAAAAATAACTTTGAGAAGGTAAATTTTTACACTGTGCTGCAAGGCTACGCCTGGAATTAAAAATATAATTCAATAAGAAATCATCTGAAAACAACAAAACAATAATCTCACAATTACGGGTCGCTATGGGGACCAAATGGGGACTCCTACTGAAAAGCCCAGTAAACAAGAAATAGACGGCACGAAATTACACCGTAACCCAACCCACAAACCAGACTCTCCTGGGGGTGGTCCCGAAAGGGACAGTGTATTGAAAGGATCATCGCGACGATGAAAAGTATAAATTACAAGGTGTGTGTGCGTTTGTGTAACTACACGACTTTCCACTAAAGAGTCACGCTGCTTCCACAGAAGAGTGGATGGTATCGAATGTCGCAAAGGTAATTTTGCTCGCAGGATTTGCTGTAATCTGTGGAAGTGTTGCGAGAAGCGGGGTTCGTGGCTTACTCTTGGCCGCGTTGAAATCACTTGCACGGGAGTGATTGAGGGACTCACCATAGCTTTTTGAGGGTGCCGTTTCACTGTCCGAGTATAGATCTATTTGGTTGATGTTAGAACATACCTGGAAGAAAAAGAAAATAAATTTGAGTTAGAAGATAAATCCAAAAGTCGCTCAACACGTGTGTCTCAATTATAACAAATTACCCCGTTCCTTCCTGCATGATGGCCTAACAGTGCCAGTGGAAAATTGATAATAGTTGCATTCAATTTATTTCGCTCACCCAAGATCTTCTCTAGTTTTCCACCCAGAGCTTATCAGGGTACGTTTATCTTTCTTGTCCTCTTTTAGAATCCATGCCCATCTACATATTGTGCGCCTGGCAAGTTCATGTGTTCTGCAAAATGGTTCCACAAAGAGAGGCCGAGGAATCTGCTGCTCTGGGAAGAAAAACGACAACCAGAGTCAGAGATAATGATAATTATTGCTAATAATATTTAATTTTCAATCTTTGGTAATTAATAAATTTAAGCGATAGTCTTGTGCGAGCCTGGGAACGAACGAAAAAAAACAACGAGCTTAAGGGACGATGCCAACTCCAAGATGCTGGGCGAGCATCTCGATTTCGATCTTGTCGAGCGGTCTTAAGGGGCGGCTCTGTTTCAAGTGACATGTTCTCGCGGAGTCCTCCTGCTGCAGAACACCTCGCGATTCCACCCCGGCAAGTTGTAATGCTATTGCGGAGTTAGTCATCAATTAGATTTAATAGATATCGCGATATCGTTTTGTACTTATTTAATACTAACTGCAGTGACGGCGCAGAGCTCCCAAGAGTCTGATTTCGGAGCCAGATGTTACGGGGTGAAGTCTTGGCAGCAGAATCTTCTTATTTGGTTTCGTAATCGAGATCTCTCTGCCGTGGCGAATGATGATAATATGCGCACAGAAAAGAGCTGGTTTCTTCTTGTTTTTTTTTGCGATGAGCCCATAATAAGAACGAATTTATTGATCCTGAGGCTGATACGGAAAAGGTAATCCGCTACTGGGCTAGCGAAATCGGAAATATTAGCTCGTGTAGAACTGCAGAAGAAATAAAGTACAATTAGTATCGCCAACAATGGTTTAATGTTTTGCAAAATGTATAGAACCTTTCGACGAAGCAAATTTAACCAAAGTTGATTCAATCATCCAAGTCATCAACCCTTTAAAACAGATAACGAGCCATAAAAATATTCCCAATTAATAAACCATTACCGCACCCCACCCAGTCAAACCGTCACTTACGCCAAGGGAATTGACCTTTACGTCGTTATTACCGGCGGATCCGATCCAATCCTCGTCGCACCGAATCCTTGAGGCGTTTTCCACACACCCTCGTAAAAGGTCGTAAATGATTATCACCATCCCCCGTTAGAGGAAGCTAAAGTGCATTTCGAAGTCGACACCGTATTTCACACTCCGGCTTCAAATCGCCGTAAGTGCCGTAAAGCACCCGCCGTGCAAATTGCCACATGTGCGGTATAAAGCATATTCCACACACACACGTCAAGCGGGACGTGAGTTCTTCGTGAAATGTCGTAAAAATAATTCAATAATGGGCGCAACGTACAGGGCAGTTGAGTGCCATGCGAGCACTTTAGCCGAGACTTTAACGAGAAGCTAATCTTACGGAACTCGACATATTTTAAGTTCATGTCAGTAAACGCTTCAATTTCGACAAGGTATGATTGATTTGAACTCCCTGAACACGCTCCAATCGACAGAATTGTCTTTTAATGAATTCCCTGTCAATAGATAAATTGTTAATTTCGGGTTTCAACGGTATGATCTTACGGTACGGTATCATCTTAAGCAATCGTGCGCACCCACGTTTATCAAAGGAGATAGCAAAAAATAAGGGGGTGCGCATGGTTGCTTGTTATGATTTCATATCCAAATTTACAACCCCAAACCTGTGGAGTTGTGTTATGCTCCGTTGACACATTTATTGTTTAATTTGGTTTATAAACATTTTCAAATAGTAATTGAGCAACTCTCTACAAAATCGGCCGATTTCGACCATTTTTATTTTTGTATTTTTTGATTTGGCTCAAACTTTGTGGGGGCCTTCTCTATGACCAAATAAGCTATTCTGTGTTATTGGTTCACCCATACAATTTTGGCAGCTGTCCATACAAAAATGGTATGTAAATATTCAAACAGCTGTAACTTTTGAGTGAATTTTCTGATCAATTTGGTGTCTTCGTCAAAGTTGTAGGTATTGTTAAGGACTATTGAGAAAAAATAGGTACACGGATTTTTTCACAAAACTCAATTTCCCAAAATACGTATTTTTTGATTTTCGAGATTTTTTTATATGTTTTAGGGGACAAAAATCCGCAACTTTTGAGCCATAGAAAAACATGGTCAAAAAATCTGCTGCCGAGTTATGAATTTTTGAAAAAATAATGATTTTTGGAAATGCAAAATCAAGTTTGAACAATTTTTTTAATGTAAAATTGAATTTCCAATCGTCAAGTACACATTTTTTGATAAAGGGCTCTGTTTTCAAGATATAGCCACCGAAAGTTAGATTTTAGCGAAATATTTCCAGTTTTTCAATTTTTAAAAATAGTGACCATGAGTGACCTAAAAATTTTTTTTTGAAAAGTTCAGAAAATTTGCTATGAAATTTTCTAAGAGGGTAATTATTATCTACCAACTCACACGAAATCGGGAAAAGTTGCCCCGACCCCTCTTCGATTTGCGTAAAACCTTTGTCCTAAGGGGTAACTTTTGTCCCTGATCACGAAACCGAGGTCCGTTTTTTGATATCTCGTGACGGAGGGGCGGTACGACCCCTTCCATTTTAGAACATGCGAAAAAAGAGGTGTTTTTCAACAATTTGCAGCCTGAAACGGTGATGAGATAGAAATTTGGTGTCAAAGGGACTTTTATGTAAAATTAGACGCCCGATTTGATGGCGTACTCAGAATTCCGAAAAAACGTATTTTTCATCGAAAAAAACACTAAAAAAGTTTTAAAAATTCTCCCATTTTCCGTTACTCGACTGTAAAAAAATTTGGAACATGTCATTTTATGGGAAATTTAATGTACTTTTCGAATATACATTGTCCCAGAAGGGTAATTCTTTCATTCAGAACAAAATTTTTCATTTTAAAATTTCGTGTTTTTACTAACTTTGCAGGGTTATTTTTTAGAGTGTAACAATGTTCTACAAAGTTGTAGAGAAGACAATTACAAAAATTTTGATATATAGACATAAGTTGGTCGTCATCGATCATGGCCATTCATGGTCAACCGCGACAAACACGGACGACGAAACAAAGAGAAACGCCAAAAGTAACTTTTTCAAAACTTTTTTTCGTAAAATCACGATAACTCGTCATGTTTATAAGCAAACTCCTTATGTCTGTATATCAAAATTTTTGTAATTGTCTGTTCTACAACTTTGTAGAACATTGTTACACTCTAAAAAATAACCCTGCAAAGTTAGAAAAAACACGAAATTTTAAAATGAAAAATTTTGTTCTAAATGAAAAAAGACCCTTCTGGGACAATGTAGATTCGAAAAGTACATTAAATTTCCCATAAAATGACATATTTTTTTGGAAAAGATCGGAAAACTTTACGAATGATTCATTTTTTAACATTGAAAATCGGACCATTAGTTGTTGAGATATCGACATTAGAAAATTGTGGGTTGTTTTGGTGAGGCTTAGAAAACGTAAATTTTCGTGTTTCTTTTTCTTAAAGCGGCTGTATCTCAGCAATCAGAGGTCCAATCTTCAATGTCTCTTAGAAAATTTCATAGCAAATTTTCTGAACTTTTCAAAAAAAAAATATTTTTAGAAATGGTCACCCATGGTCACTATTTTTAAAAATCGAAAAACTGCGAATATTTCGCTAAAATTAAACTTTCGGTGCCTATATCTTGAAAAACGGAGCCCTTTATCAAAAAATGTGTAAAGTACTTTTCGATTGGAAATCCAATTTTACATTTAAAAAATTAATTCAAACTTGTTTTTGCATAAAATTTCTATTTTTTCCAAAAATCACTATTTTTTCAAAAATTCATAACTCGGCGGCAGATTTTTTGACCATGTTTTTCTATGGCTCAAAAGTTGCGGATTTTTGTCCCCTAAAACATATAAAAAAATCTCGAAAATCAAAGAATACGTATTTTGGGAAATTGAGTTAAAGTAAAAAAAAAGTTGATTAAAAAATTTGCAATTTTTTTTCCGTGTACCTTTTTTTTCTCAAAAGTCCTCAACAATACCTACAACTTTGCCGAAGACACCAAATTGATCAGAAAATTCACTCAAAAGTTACAGCTGTTTGAATACGATAACGTTTTTTTTAAATTTAGAGTTTTTCAGCCGATATCGAGTTTTATGTAAATCACTCTTCAGTGATAATTTGATTTGACATTTTTTTCAACTTTTTTCAAAGTTTTTTTTTTCAAAAATCAAGATTTTTATCTAAAATTGGCAACACAAATGGGTAATTCTCCACCACTTTACACCAAATCAGAATAAATTACCTCGACTCCTCTTCGATTTCCTTGAAACTTTGCGCCCCCTTAATTTTAGTCCTTGATCACAAATCTGAGATCCATTTTTTGATATCTCGTGACGGTGAGTCAGTACGATCCCTTTTATTTTTACTTAGCGCGTTTTTCAGTGTTAAAAAACTTTTTTTTTCATCGAAAAAGACATAAATGGTTTCAAAAACTCTGCCATTTTTTTTTATTCGACTGCAAAATTTTTCGAAGATGTTATTTTAAGGGAAATTTAATGTACTTTTCGAATCTTTTTTAACCGAGAAGGGTATTTTTTGCATTTAGAACAAAAATTTTAATTTTAAAATGTCGTGTTTTTTCTAACTTTGTAGGTTGATTTTTTAGAGTGTAACTATGTTGTATAAAATTGTAGAAAATTACCAAAAACATTATATATATAAGCACGAGGGGTTTGAGTTATCGGGATTTTACGAAAAAAAGTTTTGGAAAAGTTATTTTTTTGTTTCTCTTTGTTTTGTTATTCGTGTCTTTCACGGGTGACCTTGAACGGCAAACTTTTTCAAAACTTCTTGTGTTTATGTACCGTCTTATGTTTATATACCGACATTGGGTCTGGGGGAGATTGGGTCATACAAATTTCAGCATTTTTGTATGACTCAATCTTATGCGCAGACTCAATGTCACCCCTGATGACGATATCAAAATGTTTGTAATTGTCTGCTGTACAACTTTGTAAAACAATGTTACACTTAAAAAAATAACCCTGCAAAGTTACACACGAAATTTATAAAAAGAAAAAAAATATTTAAAAAATACCCTTCTGGGCTATTGAAGGTCCAAAAAGTACATTAAATTTCCCATAAATTGACATTAAAAAAAATTGGAGCTCGGATTCGTGATTAGGGACAAAAGTTATGTTTTAAAACAAAGTTTCACGCAAATCGGAAATAGAGAATAGAGAATAGAGAATAGAGAATAGAGAATAGAGAATAGAGAATAGAGAATAGAGAATAGAGAATAGAGAATAGAGAATAGAGAATAGAGAATAGAGAATAGAGAATAGAGAATAGAGAATAGAGAATAGTGTAGCGACCCTCAGTTAATCAGAATATAAATTTAGATTTTTAGTTCGACCAACAGGGAAGAATTTGTCAGAAGTACATTGGTCTTTACAATCAGACGAAGTGCAACATCTTCAGATGCACTCATTAACACATGTTGACACGAGTCAAGTGTTATATTTCTAGGAGCACGTAGGTTAAGATATAAATAAACACAGTAGGAGGATGGAAGGAAAAGCACAAAGCGAAAACAGAAGGGTCATGAACTCTGCCAGGATCCCTGCTGAGAATTTTCGAGCAGAAAGATTTCAAGATCAACGCGGTGTAGTCAAAACGCACGTGGCTGAGCTACTCCCGTAGAGATGAATATTGCGCATGCGTCTTGACTAAAAACGCTTCAGAGTATAAAAGCCTAAGTTAGATTTAGAATCAGGGTAGTTGAAATTAGGAAAGAGTTAAGAGTGGGAGTTGAGAGTTGCAGTTGGGAGTTAGAGTTGAGAGTTCAGTGTAAGTGCTACGATGCACAGATTCAACCAAAATGCCACGGGGAATATCGTAGAAGCATAGTGAAATGTTGCCATAAGCTTAAGGAAAATCTAAGAATACATATTTTGGAGTTAAAGTTAAATGGTGTCGTTCTGTGCTAAAGGAATAAAAATGAAAGAAATCCCACTGATATTAGAGACTAAGCTTACACAAGCTTACACAAAGTGGTGACAGCAGAAAAGTTTAAAGAAAATTAAACAGGAACGCTTTTGCTGACTAGTGAAAAAACCAGTGTCCAACCGCTAGCCAATGCCAAAAGAAAACATTTAGTGAAGAGTGAAGATGGCAGTTCAAACGCCAGCCATTATGATTGAAAAAATGTGACAATCCGCCAGCCAAACCCATGGAAAGCAACTTCAGTTTTGTGACGATTGAAGCTTTAAAATCACGATTATCGAAATATTTTTCATCGAACCGCCAGCCATGGAGAACATTCAGAAAACCAGCAAAGAAAAATGGGTAAGTTGTAATGTTTTACTATTTTTGTAATTAAATTGAAGTGGATAATTTTTTTCATGGGCATTTTTTTTATTAAATGTTATTTTGAAAAGGGAAATTGTTAAATTCTTTCAACATGGATAATTTAAAGAAACTAGATGATTATTTTGCTAAGGAAATGAATTTTCTTTCCAATAATATTCCTAATGAACAGGAAGACATTGTTTTAAAAATGAAAGAAGCAAAAGTGGCAGTCAATTCTTACAAAGATAAATTGATTGAGTTACGAGAGATTTCAATTCCCAAAGAATATGACAAGATTGTGAACAATTTTAATGAAACTGTCAAATCATTTCAGTTAAATCTTGAATGTTTTGCAAGTAAACTAAATCAAGAAGAGCGTTTGATAGATTTAAAATTGAATGTGATGGAGGATACCGAGTTTCCAATGGATTCTGCGATTAAGTGTATTCCAGATTTTTATGGTAAATCAGAAGATTTAAATTCTTTCCTTGATCAAATTAATTATTTTTATAATAAAATTCCACAAGGAGTTTCTCTTACACCTTTGATTAATGTAATACAACTGAAATTAAAAGGTAAAGCTAAACCATTTACTAAAACTATTTTAAAACTTACTTGGCAAGAAATTGAAAAGAATTTGTTACATGAATTTGGTGATAAAAAGTCTTCTTTAAATATTTTCAAGCGGATCGATACTCTTTCGCAGTACGAACATGAAACTTTTAAAGCATACAAGAATAGGGCACTAGAAATTTTATTCGATTTAGAAATCGATAAAAATGTTGATAGCTTTGCAATGGAAAATCTAAGAATTCATTTCATTGCGGGACTAAAGAATACTTATTTGCAACAAACTGCAAGAAATTTAACAATGCAAAACTTTAGAGATTTTTTGAGTATGCTAGAAGAAAAACGAATAAGTAATGAGGAATTTGAAAATTTGTACAAGGAAAAACAAAGAATAAATTCACAAAACATTAAAAATGAATTTTCAAATCAAAAGCAAGACGTGAATGATAATCGTAACTTTTCAACCCATCAAAATCGATTGAATAACTATCAAAATCAATATAACTACTCAAACAAAAGATATTATCAAAACCGATTCAGGAATAATTTTAAACAATTTTATACACAGCGAAAAAACTGAATGATGGGGTTTTCGATCATTTTGGCGTCCGAAACACCCGACAAAATGCGAATCAATATAACAGACGCTACAATTATCGTGCTCCTAGGTATTATAGAAAACGTAACAATATTTTTCGTAATAATTTTAGTTTGACTTCTCAGAGAGAATTCTACAATCCTCCCCATGAAGTACTAAGAATAATTTTAACTCCTTATCTTCAATTTAGATTAAGAATTTCATCTAAACAAAATCCATTTCATTCTATTTACTATTTACTTGATACAGGTGCTAGTGTCAATGTAATAAGTAGTAATATTTTGAATCAAATAGGTTACACTCATGTTAATTTTAAGGACAAAATTACTTTAACTGGCATTGGTAATACATTAACTGAAACGATAGGATCGGTGGTTATTGATTTATTAATCGGTAAAACAATTTATAACACAAAATTCTATGTTATGAAGAATTTGTCTGTGCCTGGTATAATTGGAGCAGAATTTTTAAAGAAGCACACTCTCTTCATCGATAAAAACTTTAAATTCATTGTATTACAAAAGCCAAAAATATATTTTAAATCGAATAATGTTGAATCAAATCAAATCTATAAGAAAAATAATTTTGAAAATAATGAATCAAGCGTTACTAACTATCAAAATGATACCAGTGGTTTTCAAAAAGACCAAGAAGTCAAGTATGAAGGAGAAATACTAAATAATGTTGCGTTTTGCGAAAATATTGTACACTCTGATGAAACAAGTGATGGATTTGAAAATAAATTAGATGATCAACCTTGTATGCCAACAGAATTAAATTTAGACATTGATAAAGATGGTGATGTAACGGAATTCAAAAATTTAAAAAGCATTAAAGGTAGGGAAAGAATTCAGAAAATAATTGATTTAGTAAATCTAGAACATTTGAATAAACATAATTTTGATGAAATTGTTTCTATGATTGAAAAATTTAGCAAATTATTTTTTATTGAAGGAGATGAATTGACTTTTACGGATGCAGCAATTCATGAAATAGAAACCACAACAAATATTCCCATTAATAAGAGGCAATATAGGATGCCTGAGGCAACAAAAGTGCACATTGATGAGCAAATTGATGAAATGCTCAAACTGGGTATTATTAAACCTAGTAAAAGCCCGTGGAATGCTCCTGTTTTATGTATACCAAAAAAGGTTGGAGCTGACGGCAAACAGAAATATAGAATTGTTGTAGATTTCAGATCACTAAACATGATAACAAAACCTTTTGTTTTCCCGATTCCATTGATTAATGAAATTTTGGATAACATTGGCGATGCACAATACTTTTCGTCAATTGATTTAAAGTCAGGTTTTTATCAGATACCTATAAACCCCAAAGATGCAGCTAAAACTGCATTTTCAACTTCAAAAGGACATTATGAATTTTTAAGAATGCCTATGGGTCTTAGAAATAGCCCAGCAACATTTCAAAAATTAATGAATATTATTTTGTACTCGATTCAACCAATTAAAGCATTTGTTTATCTCGATGATATTATTGTATTTGGAAAAACTATTGAAGAACATAATGAAAATTTATTCAAGATTTTAGAAGCATTATACCAAAATAATTTGAAGGTAGAAACATCAAAATGTACCATTCTAAAGACACAGATTAATTACCTGGGTCATACGATTGATAATCATGGAATTATGCCTACAGATGATAACATCAAAACAATCAAAGAATTAAAACGTCCTCAAAATGTTAAGGATGTTCGTTCATTTCTGGGAACAATCAATTTTTACGGCAAGTTTATTCCAAATATGGCAGATAAACGCAAACATTTGAATAATTTATTGAAAAAGGATGTAAAATTTAAATGGACTGAAGAGTGTGAAAAAGCGTTCCATGATTTGAAACACTGCTTAATTTCAGAACCAATTTTAGTACGTCCGAATTATAAGGATACCTTTGTCATTACAACAGATGCTAGTGATTATGCTGTTGGAGCCGTGTTATCAAATGCTAAAACAAATGATAACCCAATCGCTTATGCTAGTAGAGCATTAAGTGTTTCTGAAAAGAAGTATCACGTTATTGAAAAAGAATTACTCGCTATAGTTTGGGCAGTTGAATATTTTAAACATTATATTTTTAACCAACAGTTTATTGTTTATACTGATCATAGGCCGTTGATTGCAATTTGGAGACTAAAAGAGACCTCACCGACTCTTTCCAAATTAAGATTAAAAATTCAAGGTATTGGATGTGATATCCGATATAAACAGGGAAAAGAGAATGTTGTTGCTGATTTTCTTTCTCGTATCAAGCACGAAGAAAATTCAAATGCAAACATTGAAAATGTTTCGGAAAGTTCAAATAATAATTTAATTGCTGTTGTTACTAGACAACAAACACGTCAAAATTCAAATTTAATTGATAACTCAAAACCTGTTCGAAATAATCAATCTTTATTACAACAGAATTCAAATTATACTACTGATAATCTTTCAGACAATGATGATGATTTAGACATAACTATTGATTCCTTACAGGCTATCGATATTATGGACAAAAAGGATGATGATTCATGGAAAAAGTTTACATTGGATGACTTTTTCGATGCTCAAAACAAAGAAGAAATTAATTTTAGTTTACTTAAATTTACAAAAACAATGATCAATGTGAATAATACAGATGCTAATTTTGTCATCATTAATAGTAAGACAGCGTTCAAAGAGCTAAGTGAATTGGTGGATCTACCACATGGTATGAAGGACAATATAAATGGAAGAATTTTTTCATTTCCAGATAACAAATTGTGGGGTTTTATTTTGAATGGATCAAAACGTTCAACTACTAATAGAGAAGAGTTATTTGAGGGTTTGTTAGAAAGTTTTGTTAAATGTCCTGATTTTGCCAAATCAGCTAAAAATATTCAAATTATTTCATTTAGAAATTTACAGCAACTTCCCGATGTCAATATTCTAAGATTTATGGCAGGAAAATTTGATAAAATGTTTACACTATATGCATCTAATGAAGACAGAATGTTTGTAAAAGTAGAAGACAGAGAAACGGTTTTGAAAGAATTTCATGATGCTCCCCTTGGAGGTCATGTGGGAGGTAAAAGAATGCTTCAACGTATAAGTCCACTTTTCACATGGGAAAACATGCGTAGAGATATTGAAAACTATGTAAGACAATGTGAACTGTGCCAAAAGAACAAGATTTGGCCCAAGAATAAGATTCCTATGAAGATAACAACGACTTCAACGGAACCCTTCCAAAAAGTATTCATGGATATTGTAATATTAACCCCATCTGACGACAATAATCGTTATGGTTTAGTGATTCAAGATGATCTAACAAGATTTTTAACAGTTGCTGTATTGCCTGATCAGGAAAGCTCAACTGTCGCTAAAGCATTCGTGGAACATTTTATTTGTCGCTATGGTGCTCCACTAGAGATAGTTACCGATCAAGGAACAAATTTTATGAGTAATTTAATGAAAAATGTATGCAAAATTTTGAAAATAAAGAAGATAAATACAAGTGCATATCATCCACAAGCAAATTTAGTAGAACGATCAAATAGAGAACTGAAAATCTATTTGCGAAACTTTATTGTTGGGAATCCGCAAACATGGGATCAATTAATTCCATTTTTCACTTTCCAGTATAATACAACGATCAATTCGTCTACTGGATTTACACCATTTGAATTATTGTATGGAAGATTAGCAAGAATTCCAAATACAGTTTATAACATTTCTGAAAGAGAGTTAAATTACGATGATTACATAAAGGAAATGAAAGCAAATTTTAAAAATGTCCATGACAAAGCTGTAGAAAATGTAGTTGCTTCAAAACATAAAAGAAAGGAAATTTACGACAGAGATGCAAAAGAATGGCAACCTTGGTGGGGGGATTTGGTTATTGTAGAAACCATTCCCACAGGTGTAGGAAAGAAGTTACAAAGTTTATGGCGAGGTCCATATGAAGTTGTTGATTTACCAAGTGAACAAACTACAGTAATTAAGAATGGAAACAAGTTGGAAAAGATTCACAACAATAGATTGCGAAAATTCAATGATTAACGAGGATTTTATTTATGAACAAGCATTTTATTATAAACAAATGACTAAGATATTGGAAAGGTAGAAAAAAGACGAATATAGATTATAAATAACAACGTGCAGAAAAAGAAAGATTATCAAGGTCAAAACATGAACTGAAACTAAATCCACGTGGTACATAATTATAACATATGTTTAAAGACGTCAATAATTATATTCAATGGGATTATTTATAAAAGAGTGCACTCTACTGATCAGTACAATAAATAATATCACAGTATAATTGAGATGGATAAATGATGTTTTGAAGCGTGATTGGACAAGGGACTGCAGCCCAGAATACATGTGTTTGTGTGTGAAAAAAAATGCAGTGTGGGTCGAGAAAACATAAATAGATTATCCCACATCACATAATTAAAGTATGTATTTAGTTTCATTTTAGGAAAAATTTTAGGTCCTTATTCAAACAAGCCTAATTATACCTGGAAAAAGAGAGGGGAAGACGATTTTGCAAACAAAATCTTTACAACGTAACTTAAACACAAATATTATCGATGAATTAAAGTGAAAAAAAAAAAAAAAAAAAAAAAAAAAAAACATGAGAGTAAGCGGAGTAAGTATATAAACTAATATTTTGAAAAGCTTTTTAGCCAATGCCAGTGTAGATTTAAAATTATCAGAGTAAAAGAAAGGCATCCGATTAAATTTTAAACCAAAAAAAAAGAACAAAAACAATGAGCAGTAGATGCAGGATAGGCTTAGGAAATTATAATTATAATATACTTTGCTACAATGATTAATATCAACTTTAAGCAAAGAATTGTTAAATTGATAGTCACTTAGGAAATTATTCAAAAAATAAAAACAAATCTGTTACACGACACTACACAAATATGTAAAATCTCACCTACACGAACACAAATATCATCAAACGTTAACATTCGGATACAGCGGATAGCAGCAATACAACTACAACATTTCGGACAACACATTTGGCATCAACGAATTATTGGAAGTATTGCATTCATAAATTGCAGAAAATTGAGACAGGAGATGAGTTGTATAAAAAAATGGTGGAACATAACAATGATGGAGTGAAGTATATGATACAAGGCAAAGAATGGTTATGATGCTAAATTATATTACATGGAATAGTTTCTGTTTGTTCAGTCAGAAGCAAAAACTTCTCAACCGGAAAAATATATATCAAAACTGACAATTAAGGCAAGACATCCAAATACAATTCTCGGATCTAATGGAAAGGAACAAGTATGGCAAAATGATGAAACATGATCTGTACACTACAATCAGATCTTATGGAATGGAATGAAAAGTTTCGATTGAGGTCCACGAAAATTTTATCGACTGCAGAACACAAAGAAGGACTAACGCAGATCTCTATGCAATAAGAAAAAAGCATCAAGGAAAGGACAAGAAGGAAAATGTATCAAATAATGTTTGGCAGAATTGATCCACTATAGTCAAATCAACAAAGTCAAATGTCTCAATCTATGTGGTTTATTGAATGTTTTCAAGTTTCAAACCAAAAGTCAAGTGAAGAACAACATCGACGAATTATCAAGCCAGCTATTTTATCAATTATATCAACGCAGAGGAGACAACAGAACGTGAACAACAATTATATTTAGTACTCAGATATACAAAAACATATTTTTCAAAATCAACGTTTATCAAGAACCAGCGTTAGGCTTACAGTAGATGCTTATCTTAGCAGACAAACATCTAGCTGGGTAGTGTAAGGGTATGTAGCGACCCTCAGTTAATCAGAATATAAATTTAGATTTTTAGTTCGACCAACAGGGAAGAATTTGTCAGAAGTACATTGGTCTTTACAATCAGACGAAGTGCAACATCTTCAGATGCACTCATTAACACATGTTGACACGAGTCAAGTGTTATATTTCTAGGAGCACGTAGGTTAAGATATAAATAAACACAGTAGGAGGATGGAAGGAAAAGCACAAAGCGAAAACAGAAGGGTCATGAACTCTGCCAGGATCCCTGCTGAGAATTTTCGAGCAGAAAGATTTCAAGATCAACGCGGTGTAGTCAAAACGCACGTGGCTGAGCTACTCCCGTAGAGATGAATATTGCGCATGCGTCTTGACTAAAAACGCTTCAGAGTATAAAAGCCTAAGTTAGATTTAGAATCAGGGTAGTTGAAATTAGGAAAGAGTTAAGAGTGGGAGTTGAGAGTTGCAGTTGGGAGTTAGAGTTGAGAGTTCAGTGTAAGTGCTACGATGCACAGATTCAACCAAAATGCCACGGGGAATATCGTAGAAGCATAGTGAAATGTTGCCATAAGCTTAAGGAAAATCTAAGAATACATATTTTGGAGTTAAAGTTAAATGGTGTCGTTCTGTGCTAAAGGAATAAAAATGAAAGAAATCCCACTGATATTAGAGACTAAGCTTACACAAGCTTACACAATAGAGAATAGAGAATAGAGAATAGTGAATAGAAAAATAGAGAATAGAGAATATAATAGCGGCATTAAGATATTTCAAAATTTTAGGCCACGTCCTTTATACATGATCCCATAGCCTAAAAAAGAACTGGTTTCAAACAAAATCGGCCATTTTCCTCCTATATCGTTCCACCAAACTGCTCTTCCTTGGACGAGTCCCCGGCGATGGCGTTTCTCCTTTAAATGCAATTTCATGTGAAGTAGCTTATTACTCGCATTACATAAAATCTTCAATCATCGAAAAAAGCGGTTTTGTTCCAGTGGAATGTGAAAAATGTCGGCACGGTCGGCGCGCGAGTATGTATGTATATAATTACAGTTCACCTGTAATTTCTTACCGGCTCTCTGTGTGTGTGTGCACTGGTACAACAACCCATCAGGATTCCCCGATAAATCATGTTTAATTCGGACTCGGACTCTCGCACGGTCGTACCGCAGCAACGTAACGCACTATTGCAACAGGGTGACGGGATGTTATTTCGACCTGAGCAATTTGAATCACCCTAACAATTCATCTGTCAGAGAAGGTTTTGCTTGATTCGACTTTTATTTGAACTATTTGAATTCAGAAAAAAATCCTATTCACTCGAGTTCATAAGATATCTACCCTGCCAACATTACAACCATTTCCCCATCGACCAGAGAACCTGCAAATCGCGCAATCCCGTGACGTGACCGGTGCCGTATGGCCTGACATAAACATCTTTCCGAAGATTGTACTCTATCACGCGGCGGCAACGGCCAACTAGTAATTTCATGCATTATTACCGCAGACCAACTTCCTAATTGCAAAGCCATCAACATTCCAGTCAGCGGTGGTGCCAAGCGCCGCCAAGCTCTAGTCCCAGAGGAGTACTCTCTTCTGTGGGACATCCATCAACGCACGGAGCAGCATCAGGAGACCTGTCGTACGGGGATCTTCCAGGATGGTGGAGTCGCATGGAAAAGGTTGGAAATTGGTTGAGAAATTCGTTTTGGGTCTATCGTTTGATCCGGATGGTGACCTCTTCAGGATGGTTCATGGCATTGCATTACGTAATTATATCTACACAAATGCAATCCATGTTTTTATGTGGAATACTTCAGGAGAATCAACGCAACAGACGGTTGAGAGTATTCTACTCCAAGGTTCATTCTAAAAAAGTTTACCCATCAAACATAAAAGTTTCATACCGGGAATCAATCCCGCGACCTTTGAATCAGTTATGAAATGCCTGTACAATCTCGGCTACCACTTGTCGATATGATTACGAAGGTAATGATGGTAATGGTAATATGACTCTCAGTCAAATTTGAGTACTTTTTAGCCTGCTGCTTAGACCAAGGCTTTGACATTTTATGGTGGAATAAGTCTGCAATGATGGATTCTTTGATATTATAAAACATTATACAATTTCGTACTATCAAGTTCAGAAGGTCACACAAAAATATCCTCTCCTCTCGAACTCTTCCAGAGCTTAACCTGCCACACCGAAACCGTCGACCGGCACCTTTTAGCGCAAGAGCCATAAAAATTTTCCACCTCATTGTGGGCCCAACAATGCCCCGGAGAGGTGACATGGCTGCCGATCTCCTGGGACACCACGTGGCCTGGCCTCTCTCGGCGGTGCGTGTACGTGTCGACTCCGCACACGGGAACCCCGCGCCACTTGTGGCCGTAATTTATTGCTGCTAATGAATTTTTATTTGCTGCATCGAATCGATTCCCTCCGGTGTTCCTGGCTGAGACCAGGCCAGGTGTTGTAGGCCATTCGTTCCAGTCATTGTTCTTGGGCAGGCCTACGCGGAAGGAGGGGGAGGAAGTGGGATCTACGGAAGATCATGAAGGAACCTGTCGTCACTACTGGTGGTGTGAGCTAGGAAACTGTGGGCTGAACATTGTGGAGTTTGAAATATTGAAAAAATACCAAAATTCCCGTTTTTTCATCAACAAAATATTGTTGAGAGCTAAATGCTCTCGATTTGGAGTGAGAGGATAATATTACAATGAGAGCATTTTCCTCTCAGTTGAGTGTTCCCACTGTGACAATCGCTAGCGGAGCTTTTCCCCTCTATCAAACCATATCTTCCCTGTGGCCGTGCCCATGTCATCGGCTCCGCGGTCATAGCTGTCACAAGTGCAAACCCGGCAACGGCTTGCCAGTTCTGTTCCCAGAAGCGCACGCTCACACGAGTAGGTTATCGCTAGCGCAAGATCATAATTTCCACTCCACAAGACTGTGTGTGTGTGCTTATAACTTCATAACAGAGCCTACTGCGGTGGCAGGCAACAATGTGACGTTTGTGGAATTTCTCACATCCCCTTCATCCCGGCCGTCCCCAAGGGGAGAACCCACCTCGCAAATGGAAAAGGTTTTAGTTTTAATTACATTTAATCGGCACAATGTGGAGAAAAAAAAAGTATTTCATGGCTTGCTGCGGCGGCAGATCGATGCTGCAGACGCCGCCGCCGAGGAGATAACGTCAATTGAGCGCGGTGTGGCTGCTGCTGTCGATGCAGTGAAATTGATAGGGGAACACATGCGAGCGCGAAAAGGTTAGGTTTGCTGAAATGCCAACACTTGCAGGGGACTAAGTTGCTTGGTGATAGGTCCCCCCCGGAGACATTCCGAAAAAAAAAACTAACTAGCGTTGGCGGAATTAGAATAGTGGGTGTTGAGACTCTGAATGAGTCCTTAGCGCCCTCGAATTTGTTTATTGAATTATAATGTTTAACAATTATAGTTTTTTTTTATTATAATCCGCTGTATTGATTGCTTTGGTTATTTGGTTATTCCCGAGCAGGGGTAAATAACACGGGAATACCAAATTTTGGTATTACTTGGGCAAATAACAGCGACCAAAATGTGCCCTTGGTTGCCCAGTAATAGATGGTAAAATACCATGAAATCATACCAAAATCTTGTATGTGTAAGGGCACAACAATACCAAACCATGTTATTCCAAGGGTAAAATAATACCTCAAAATAAAACCATTTCAATACCAAGTTGAGGTCTTCTGGATTTTTGAACATTGCTTGAATACCAAAACTTGGTATTGCCATGGTTTTATTTTTAGGTATTCCCGCGCCCTTGGAAAATCATATTTTGGTATTTCTGTGGTCTTTCACATACATGATTTTGGTATGATTTCATGGTATTTTACCATCTATTACTGGGCAACCAAGAGCACATTATGGTCGCTGGTATTTGAACAAGTAATACCAAAATTTGGTATTTTCATACCATTTTTAGTGAAGCAGTTGCAGTTAGTGAAAAAACGGAAATGATCCATATGCAACAGCAAAATCTACTCACCTGATGATTCCATGTTGTTCTTAGTGATATTTTTCACCACATCGAATGCATTTGTTATTGATGAACGGCCTGTGCTTGAAGCTCTTGAAGCTTCTGAAAAATAACAAGATTGAAAAATAAGTATTATTAAAATGAAACTGAATTGAAATTCACCAAAATTCATTAATCTGTCGATTGACTCGTTTTTCAAAGTATTTGGTTATCCCGACTTAGAGATATTTCAACGTTTTTGAAAAAAATATTAGTGGGTATATCACACTAATTTTTAAAATCATCTTTAACATTTTTGGCTTTCAAGTCATTTGAGCGCAAAATTAATTAACTCGTAAAATTTTTTTAACAAATTTCCCATAGTTTCAGAGAAAATTGATGAAACCTTTCAATATTCAAATAATACCAAAATGTGCCATCCTGACTTAGAAAATTTTCCACAATTTCAAGTCATTTCTGTAGGGGGTATATCAAAAATGTTTAAAATCAAGTTTGAAATTTCCGATTTTGAATGAAAGCATTCGCTTTGAGACATCATTTTAGCGCAAAATTAATTATTTTGTCAAAATTGGTCAAAATTTTCCCATGGTTCCAGAGGAATTTGATAAAACACTTAAATACCAAAATGTGCCATCCTGACTAAGAAAATTTTCCACAATTTCAAGTCATTTCTATAGGGGGTATATCAAAAATGTTTAAAATAAAGTTTGAAATTTCCGATTTTGAATGAAAGCATTCGCTTTGAGACATGATTTTGGCGCAAAATTAATTATTTTGTCAAAATTGGTCAAAATTTTCCCATAGTTTCAGAGAAATTTGATAAAACACATAAATACCAAAATAATACCAAAATGTGCCATCATGACTTAGAAAATTTTCCACAATTTCAAGTCATTTCTATAGGGGGTATATCAAAAATGTTTGAAATCAAGTTTGAAATTTCCGGTTTTGAATGAAAGCATTCGCTTTGAGACATCATTATAGCGCAAAATTAATTATTTTGTCAAAATTGGTCAAAATTTTCCCAAAGTTTCAGAGGAATTTGATAAAACACTTAAATACCAAAATAATACCAAAATGTGCCATCCTGACTTAGAAAATTTTCCACAATTTCAGGTCATTTCTGTAGGGGGTATATCAAAAATGTTTAAAATAAAGTTTGAAATTTCCGATTTTGAATGAAAGCATTCGCTTTGAGACATGATTTTGGCGCAAAATTAATTATTTTGTCAAAATTGGTCAAAATTTTCCCAAAGTTTCAGAGGAATTTGATAAAACACTTAAATACCAAAATAATACCAAAATGTGCCATCCTGACTTAGAAAATTTTCCACAATTTCAGGTCATTTCTGTAGGGGGTATATCAAAAATGTTTAAAATAAAGTTTGAAATTTCCGATTTTGAATGAAAGCATTCGCTTTGAGACATGATTTTAGCGCAAAATTAATTATTTTGTCAAAATTGGTCAAAATTTTCCCATAGTTTCAGAGGAATTTGATAAAATACTGTAATACCAAAAGAATACCAAAATGTGGTGTTCGATCATTGACAAATTCTGCAATTTTGCAATATCAAAACAATACCTTAAATTGGTATGATACCACATTTTGCTCTTGCATAATCCTTAAGACAAATTTTAAAGGGTCCAGGAATACCAAAATTTGGTATTGATACCAGAGAAAGGTATTATTACGCATTTCCCTTGTTATTTACCCATGCTCGGGTTTGGTTATTTGGTTATTTGGTTATTTGGTTATTTGGTTATTTCGTTATTTGGTTATTTGGTTATTCGGTTATTTGGTTATTTTGGTTATTTGGTAATTTGGTAATTTGGTAATTTGGTAATTTGGTAATTTGGTAATTTGGTAATTTGGTAATTTGGTAATTTGGTAATTTGGTAATTTGGTAATTTGGTAATTTGGTAATTTGGTAATTTGGTAATTTGGTAATTTGGTAATTTGGTAATTTGGTAATTTGGTAATTTGGTAATTTGGTAATTTGGTAATTTGGTAATTTGGTAATTTGGTAATTTGGTAATTTGGTAATTTGGTAATTTGGTAATTTGGTAATTTGGTAATTTGGTAATTTGGTAATTTGGTAATTTGGTAATTTGGTAATTTGGTAATTTGGTAATTTGGTAATTTGGTAATTTGGTAATTTGGTAACTTGGTAATTTGGTAATTTGGTAATTTGGTAATTTGGTAATTTGGTAATTTGGTAATTTGGTAATTTGGTAATTTGGTAATTTGGTAATTTGGTAATTTGGTAATTTGGTAATTTGGTAATTTGGTAATTTGGTAATTTGGTAATTTGGTAATTTGGTAATTTGGTAATTTGGTAATTTGGTAATTTGGTAATTTGGTAATTTGGTAATTTGGTAATTTGGTAATTTGGTAATTTGGTAATTTGGTAATTTGGTAATTTGGTAATTTGGTAATTTGGTAATTTGGTAATTTGGTAATTTGGTAATTTGGTAATTTGGTAATTTGGTAATTTGGTAATTTGGTAATTTGGTAATTTGGTAATTTGGTAATTTGGTAATTTGGTAATTTGGTAATTTGGTAATTTGGTAATTTGGTAATTTGGTAATTTGGTAATTTGGTAATTTGGTAATTTGGTAATTTGGTAATTTGGTAATTTGGTAATTTGGTAATTTGGTAATTTGGTAATTTGGTAATTTGGTAATTTGGTAATTTGGTAATTTGGTAATTTGGTAATTTGGTAATTTGGTAATTTGGTAATTTGGTAATTTGGTTATTTGGTTATTTGGTTATTTGGTTATTTGGTTATTTGGTTATTTGGTTATTTGGTTATTTGGTTATTTGGTTATTTGGTTATTTGGTTATTTGGTTATTTGGTTATTTGGTTATTTGGTTATTTGGTTATTTGGTTATTTGGTTATTTGGTTATTTGGTTATTTGGTTATTTGGTTATTTGGTTATTTGGTTATTTGGTTATTTGGTTATTTGGTTATTTGGTTATTTGGTTATTTGGTTATTTGGTTATTTGGTTATTTGGTTATTTGGTTATTTGGTTATTTGGTTATTTGGTTATTTGGTTATTTGGTTATTTGGTTATTTGGTTATTTGGTTATTTGGTTATTTGGTTATTTGGTTATTTGGTTATTTGGTTATTTGGTTATTTGGTTATTTGGTTATTTGGTTATTTGGTTATTTGGTTATTTGGTTATTTGGTTATTTGGTTATTTGGTTATTTGGTTATTTGGTTATTTGGTTATTTGGTTATTTGGTTATTTGGTTATTTGGTTATTTGGTTATTTGGTTATTTGGTTATTTGGTTATTTGGTTATTTGGTTATTTGGTTATTTGGTTATTTGGTTATTTGGTTATTTGGTTATTTGGTTATTTGGTTATTTGGTTATTTGGTTATTTGGTTATTTGGTTATTTGGTTATTTGGTTATTTGGTTATTTGGTTATTTGGTTATTTGGTTATTTGGTTATTTGGTTGTTTTTGTTTTTGTTTTTGTTTTTGTTTTTGTTTTTGTTTTTGTTTTTGTTTTTGTTTTTGTTTTTGTTTTTGTTTTTGTTTTTGTTTTTGTTTTTGTTTTTGTTTTTGTTTTTGTTTTTGTTTTTGTTTTTGTTTTTGTTTTTGTTTTTGTTTTTGTTTTTGTTTTTGTTTTTGTTTTTGTTTTTGTTTTTGTTTTTGTTTTTGTTTTTGTTTTTGTTTTTGTTTTTGTTTTTGTTTTTGTTTTTGTTTTTGTTTTTGTTTTTGTTTTTGTTTTTGTTTTTGTTTTTGTTTTTGTTTTTGTTTTTGTTTTTGTTTTTGTTTTTGTTTTGTTTTTGTTTTTGTTTTTGTTTTTGTTTTTGTTTTTGTTTTTGTTTTTGTTTTTGTTTTTGTTTTTGTTTTTGTTTTTGTTTTTGTTTTTGTTTTTGTTTTTGTTTTTGTTTTTGTTTTTGTTTTTGTTTTTGTTTTTGTTTTTGTTTTTGTTTTTGTTTTTGTTTTTGTTTTTGTTTTTGTTTTTGTTTTTGTTTTTGTTTTTGTTTTTGTTTTTGTTTTTGTTTTTGTTTTTGTTTTTGTTTTTGTTTTTGTTTTTGTTTTTGTTTTTGTTTTTGTTTTTGTTTTTTTTTTTGTTTTTGTTTTTGTTTTTGTTTTTGTTTTTGTTTTTGTTTTTGTTTTTGTTTTTGTTTTTGTTTTTGTTTTTGTTTTTGTTTTTATTTTTATTTTTGTTTTTGTTTTTGTTTTGTTTTTGTTTTTGTTTTTGTTTTTGTTTTTGTACAGCGTTTCAAAGTCAATTTGATTAAATAAATCAGGAAAATAATTCTCAAGTAAAAATAGTCTGTAAGGTATTGAACATGCTTTATTGGAGTACATTGGAGTTTGTGCCATAAATAGACTTTCATACATCTGCAATGCTTTAAAAAAATAGTTTTGCCTCATTGGAGATACTTTACAGCGAACTGAAATTCATTATCCCCATATGAATACAAGTCAATAGATTTGTTGTTCAAACAAAAACACTTCCAAGGAATTTGTACCATTTCCATTAAAAGCATGTTTCACCACACAGCTATCGGCACGGTTTTTCATCCATTTTCGCGAAACGCGGTCCATTTTAATCATAATAAACCGATACTCATCAGTAAAACCCAGTACCGTTTCATACTGCAAAGCTTTCCTTCCCTTTTTCCACCGAGAAACGCACACAAGAACGCGATTGAATCGCGAAATGGTTTTTAACCCTTTACCACGCCTTCAGGGATCTGCTCCATCTGCGAGGGGTGAAAATGTGCCAAGAAATTATCTGCATCTGTGCGTTTGCCGCCGCCTCCGGGCCTCGTGGAAATAGGATTGTCCATTATAAGCCTTTTTTTTTGCCTGTGTTCCTCTCCTCCGAGGAGAGCAGTCCACGGCCAGTATCTTGATGAAGCGATCATCATTCAGCTTTAAGCGCGTCGGGCGTTTTATGACGATCGGTTTGTTTTAAGAGTCCTTTTTTTTTCTTCGCCAGGTTCGTTTCCTAGATAAGATGTACACGCGGGACGGATGTAGGCCGCGATTGAAATTCCTCATCCGCGGATGGACAGACTGATCTGAGGAGTTCTTCTGACGTTTGATGGGATGATCGCGCACAGATCAGAGGGGTTAAGTTTATTAATATTGATTTTATGAAAGCTGGGAATTGAGAAATCTACTGCAAATCGGTCATTTTTTTTTCAAGTACTTCCAGTTTGATGGATCCATTTTTCACGTGAACAAATTTTAAGAGAGATAACTCAAGTCACTCGAAATGAAAAACTGACAAAATTGCTCAATCTTTACCAAATCTGTCTTCAGCTTCTATTATAATGGATTCGAATTTTACTTAGAGTCTCTCCTAACTGTTCTTGCGTTGGCATTCTCACGCCACTTTGGCGACATTGGAATTTCCAAACTCAATACTGGGACAAGAACCCGAAGAAGTACCCCCCACTTTACTTGCATTGTTACTCCACGATTTGTTCCTACAAATTGTACACCCCATTCAAGAGAAAAAAAGATGAATGATGGAATGGGAAGCATCAGATATATGCTAAATTATCTTCCCGGAGAGGGAGCGCACAGAGCATCGGCTTTTCATTATCCAGAACACGACTTTTCACCGCTGCCGCCGCCGCCATCGTGATCGTCGTCATAATTGGTGGGCACACTGAACGGAAGCTACCGTTGATCGTGGATTTGCGAAAGATGCACTCGAAACTGTACTCAGTGGGTAGAGATTGCTTAAAATGATTGACTGTATGCAGGCATTGATGAACCACCCTAGCTTTGCTTTCGGAAGTTTAACTCTAGAGTTTTTTTTTTGAACAGGTCGAATAACCCAAATTTTCAGTCTTTTTGGGTGTTTTTTTAACTCCCCTGACTCAAGGCGGTTTCAAAAACACCCAAAAAGCAAAAACTGGAAAATTGGTTTATTGGACCTTTTTTTTTAAAAAAAAACTCCAGAACTCAATACATTTTAACGAATTATCTTTGTGGTGAAATTTACGCAGTAGGCCTGGCCGCTTTTACGATTGTGTAGTTTGAATGCAATTCGTCTAGTAATCCGACCATAATATTTACCTTTTTCGATAGTAGAGACAGTGGCGGTGTGGTTTTGTTGTGGAACTTGATAGTGCTATCTTGTCTTATGTCACTGTTTGATAAGCGTCAACATTGCAAGAAATTTGCAAGACACATGTGACAAGATAACAAGGCCACAACGACATGTTAAAAAATACAACAGGAACACTAGAGTGACAAAAGATCTAAAGTTGAGCAATTCTCTACGAAATCGGTCTTTTTAGAATTTTAATGTTTGTATTTTCTAATCCGGCTGAAACTTTTTTGGTGCCTTCGGTATGCCCAAAGAAGCCATTTTGCATCATTAATTTGTCCATATAATTTTCTATACAAATTTTGCAGCTGTCCATACAAAAACGATGTATGAAAATTCAAAAATCTGTATTTTTTTAAAGCAGCTTTAATTTTTGCTATACATTTTCGGGGTAACTCGGATGTACTGCAATTATTAATATTGACAAGAAAAAACTTGGGGCGTAATCTAACCACAAGTTCTTCCAGGATGCTTTCTTCGGACTGGCTGCGCTAATGTTCGATTAGATTACATTAGATTAGAAACATTCATGAAATTTTCCGATCTTTTCGGAAACAATAACAATTAACATTTCAAAAGGGCCAAACATTCAATATTTCGCCCTTTTTAAATGTTTGTCTTGTTTTAAAACTTTCGAAAATATTTTTTTTCGAAAAGATTGGAAAATTTCATGAATGTTTCATATTTTAACATTGTAAAATTCATAACTCGGTCAAAGATTTTTAGCACAACCTGGAAATTTCTGAAAAGTTGTCATTTGATGTCCTCTAAAACATCAAAAAAAGTGTTTTTTGCAAATCAAGTTTTAGTGATAAATAGTTTAATAAAAAATCACCAATTTTTTTTACCGTGTATCATTTTTTTCAGTGTAGTCCGTATCCATACCTACAACTTTGCAGAAGACATCAAATCGATCAAAAAAGTCCTTCAAACGATATAAATTTTTCAATTTTCATACATCATTTTTGTATGGACAGCTGCAAAATTTGTATGGAAAATTATATGGACAAACTAATGATGCAAAATGGCTTTTTTGGGCATACCGAAGGCACCAAAAAAGTTTCGGCCGGATAAAAAAATACAAAAATTAAAATTCTACAAAAAAACGATTTCGTAGAGAATTGCTTAATATCAAAAAATGTTATTCCCAAGTTATATCCGTCTGCTCGGGTAGTGCCTTTTCGTCATTTTTTATGAAATGCAAATAACTTAATATTCAAAAAAAATCTTGAGAATCCCTTCTTAAATTTGAAAACGTTGAAATTTACAAAAAGCCAACATTTGAAAAAAATTGAGAAATTATTTTCTTCCTGTTGACCTATTTTTTCTTAAAAGTCATAATCCATATTGAACGTCTAGTCCACACAGTTGTCTGAAGCCTTGTATGGAAAACTAAAAATACAAAATTTAAAATCTCATAAAAAAGGCGCATTTCTAGAGAACTGCTGGTAAATCATAAATGTCCCTAATTTAGTAAAAAAAACTGAATGAAAATAAAATAAAATAAAATAAATTATTATAGAGAATAGACCATTATTTGGCAAAGGACAGTACAATATTTGGCAGTACCACAGCATTTAGTAAAGGGAAAAAATCTGTTAGATGAAAATCATCGGCCCTTTCCAAAAGTTGGCCTAGAAATGTTTCAAGATTTATCGTAATTTTAGTAAAATAAAAGAATTCTTGAAATTTCATCAAACAATTACAGCGCCATCCAGTTTTTGGCTACACGATTTTTTCAAACTTTTTTGCTTGCCAAAAATTTAAGTTATTTTTTAAGTTGCTCATTATTGCGTGATGTGATAGGTTGGTTTTCGATCAACAATTTAGAAGAGAAACACAGAAAAAAAACAATGATGGTAATATTCATCAGGAAATGGTGACAGATTTTGTGGCAAAAAATATGTGTGATATTACATCAGGAATTGATGAATTTTCATCAGTTTCTGATGAATATTCATCAGGTTCACATTTTTACACATTTTGTATGTAATATTACTCAAAAAATTATTAATATTCAACCAACCAAATTTTCAACATTCCAAAATTCAACTTTTTTTTGCTGTGAATAAAATGAGTTAGTTGACCAATGTCTATACAAAAATGCAAGATGTTAAGATCTAAAAAAAATCGGTTTCTTGAGTTTGTTGTTTCTAACCGATTTGTTGTCTTTAGGCAAAGTTCCTAACATAATGATTAATTTTTAAATCAAGCTTTTTTTTTGCAAAAAAAATAGAATTGAGCAAATTAGTTAGTTAGATATAACAGATGGTAGTCAAATTCATTTAGGAGTGTTGCGTTTATTTTTTTGAAATAAATAATGATTATTGGAAAACAATGACACTTAAATTGAAATAGAGTATTTAAATATCTTATAGCAAGCTCGTTATAAAAATTGCTTTTTAATGATATTGTTACTTTTTTACGGGTGTAATAACTTTAGCTCAAAATCACAACCGTATCCAACTTTTTGTCCTTCGTTGTGTTTGAAGAAGATTTCAAAAAAGGAATTTTTTTTTGACAGTCTGGTAACAATGTTCATATAAATCGTGAGACGAGGGCTAATTGATATGAGTTAAAAGTATTTAAGTATCCTAAAAACCTTTTTGGTGAGTTATAAAATTGGAGATTTTGCAAATCCGGGTAATATGGCCATCATCAGGCTTAATTTGGCGAAAATCGCCTCTAAACATAATTACATATTCGTAAATGGATACCTTCAAAAAAGTTCCAACATTCTAAGATAGTTTAAGTTACACGAGGATCAACCTGCCTCGTCCAACCCAAGATTGCACTTGCAGAACGCGCCGCCCGCAGGTCAACGACTTTGAACCATTTCAATCCATCTCGTGGTGGTGGCGCGATCTGCTGTGTTCCCGACAGAAGTCAATCAACGACGCCGCTCGGCCATCATCAGCAGCACAAGGTGCATTATGTGTTCCACGCTGATCCTTGGTGTAAAAGCCTGTGATAAAGAAGTCAAGCTGGAAGTCAACAGCCACTTCCCAGGCAGAAGAGCATTATGAGGGATGACTAAGACGACTTATAAGACTACGGCGATAACGACGGCGACCAAGAACTTCAACGACCCAGTCGATGATGATGATGAAGTTATAAGCCGTATTTCTCGCGCTGGAAGCAGTGCTTTGCCGCAGCTAATGGCACTTGTGCCAATTTATTGGACTGCAGCAGTGAGACGCCAGAGTGTCCCGCGTACCGTACCTGGATCTGGTCTTTCACGGCCTGCCCACGGAAGCGCATTGTTTGCTCGTTGGCGTCTCGGATATCTCTCCCTCTCGCTCCCTGGAGAGGGGAAGAATCCCAGTGGAGCAGTTGGATAATAATGGATTCCTCAAATCGCCTTATAATGGAATTGCTGCGCTGCGCAGAACCAGAAATGTAATTTAATGAATTTATTAGTGCGCTGCAATGCGCCAGGAATTCCAATGGTCGTCGTCGTCGTCGGTGCGATTGTTCGAAAACATGACATTTCAATGGGTAATGAGCGCCGCAAACGCGCTGGGCAATAGATCATCGGAACTACGGAGTCCGCCGTGGAGACAATGGCGACCACCGTGGAGTTGCACCTGTGGCCAGCGATCGGAAGGGTTTTAGGGAGCTATTGCGGAGATTGGGATCGCGCGTCGACAAATGGGATGATAAATGGGACTCCAAGTCAAGAGGAGAGGTGTCTAAACGATTCAACTTTGGCGTTGGTGCAGCAGGTTTCAATTATCGCGATAGATTTATCTAGTTGATGGTCACAATTAAGCGATAATTGTTTGTTTACCTTAATAAAATCGCAACATAATATTTGCGTGATTATGTTGATGCTTGAACCTGTCTTTTTTGTTGACTTGATGTTTTTGCCTTTCTTACTAATTTATTTTATCTTTATTTTTTTTTTGAAAAATAAGATGTTTCGCCTTTTTTGTTTGTCTATAAAAGTCTCCGTACAATTTGTCAAGCTGTTAAAATTTTAAATATTTAAAAATCTGAATCTTGAGAAAAGATTTTAGGATCGATTTGGTGTCATCGTTAATGTTTTAGGTATTGCTTAGGAATATTCAGAAAAATATGTTACAATCTAAAAATTACCATTTATTAACGCGACTTTACGCACGAAAATGTATTATGTATCGCAAGAAAACCTTTATTGCAAACACTCGTTAAAAATATTTTCAAAGATTTCAAACTACTCCCGACATTAGGTGTGTTCAAAAATTTGTGCTTTTGAGCCTTATCAAATGTTATTGTTGATTTTATTTTTTATATTTAAATGTTTTCTTCTTTTTCAGAGGCTGTATTTCAGCACTCACCTTTGTTCCAATCTTCTAATCTTGGTCATCACTTCTATTAAAAATTTGATTTAGTATCTAATAATAAGTTTTAAAAAAATTGCCTAGGTAGGGGAAATTCTCGTATGTTTGGCAGGTAAAGCACTCGCTCCTACAACTAATTTTGCAAAACTTTGGATAGAACCTTGCTTGCTCACTTCTTATTGAGCTACTCATCACTCGAGTTTTGTTGAAAACGCTTTTAATTAGCTTTAATTGAATGTCAAAATTCTGACCTGCCAACATTAGAGGCACGCTGGAGTTAGGTGCTGTTCCCCTATTCGATAATCATGACTTTTCGAAAAATTGTCAACACTGTAAAATTTATTTTCACCAGCTCGTGCCGTTGCTCAAAAGATTGCATTATTGCTATCCAAAAACATGAACTTTCAAAAACGGCTATTTTGCGAAGTTTTGCGAAATTGGAATTTGGAAATCTGAAGCCTCGATTATCCGAAGTTGTTTGGGACTTCGGATAATCAAATCATGAACACACATTTTTTTTTAGAGTAGCTTAGGGGCCATACTTATCGACTCGGCAATCGAAAATGAGAAAGCAATTTGATTAAGTGAAAATTTTCCAAGGCCTTCGGATAATCGAGTCTGGACTATTATCAAAAATTATCACAAGAAAATCCAATAACAGAGAAAAAAAAATGATCCCGATAACTCAATTTGGTATCGATGCGATATGTTTTGTGCAAAGATTAATAACTGATTTTGCCATTGTTTTCTATTTTTTTGCTTATTATTAAACCTTTATGTAGGCATTGTTCCAATCAAATATTAAATATTTTCAAATGCTGAATAAAATCAGTAAAAATTGGCTTTCTAGTTTTTTGTGAACCTTGAAAATAAAAAATGTAAAAAATCATCAACATCAGGCAAAATGTCTAACTAAATTACTAAATAATAAACCAAATAACTGAAATATTGAACTTGAATTTTTTTTGGAAGCATCTTGATTTCTAGCAATATAATCAAATAATAAAATATTTTGTCTTTAATACTTAGAAAATTTTCGAATTAATTATTAGTTACCTTGTGGTCCCCATCAATAATAAAATTAATTCTAAAATTTTATCAAAAATTTTGATACACTATGATATCATGATATACCATGGCCAAAATAATATCCTTGACAAAATCGGGTAAAATTTTCCCATAATTTTGGCCTAATCAGCTAAATAAAAAATAATAACAAATTGGGTTATGGAAAATTGGTCAACATTTTCGTATAGTTTAACCCTCTACAACCTAACCCTCTAGAAAGACTTCGATCTGAAAAATCGTCAAAAATCAAGTTTCAACCAATTTTTGATCTTTAAAAACCATTGGAAAGAAAAACTCTTAATTTTTTTAAAATTTTACGGTTGGATGTTTGACTTTGACAATGTTTTTAAAAATGTCATTTTTTTCGGGGTCAACTTTGGCCGTGTTTTTTTAACTAACATTTCTTATATTTTAAGTAAAAAGAAGTTTGCAGTATTTTTTCTCAAGTAACATTTTTTTCCAGGAGTTCTACAAGAGCTCTTCAAGATAGCTACAGCATAGCAGTTTGGACCGCGGTAAGATAAAACTCTCTTCAAGTACTCTTCCAAACTCCTGAAGAAGTTTTGAAGAGAATTTTATCCTACCGCGGTCCAAAGCTATCTTGAAGAGCTCTTGTAGAACTCCTGGAAAAAAATGTTACTTGGGTTGTAAAGTCCCTGACTATGCCACTACGTTTTTTTTACATTTTAAATGATAATGGTGCCCTTCAATAGCAGAAAATGTGAAAAACAAGCAAAAAATTGGAAAAGTGACTGTTAAAACATGAAAAAATTAGAGAAGCAATGTGTAATGATAGGAGGCCAAATACTACCAAAAACAAACATTAACTATGCAAGATAAGGGGGTTTGTTCAAATATTTCGTCCAATGTTTTTAGGGTTTGTCACAAACATCAGACCCTCCCCCTATTCGTGGATGTAATTTTTGAACGAATCCTAAATGTAAAATGAAATACTAAAAATAAAACAAGAAAAACATAACACAAGAGGAGGACCGTTTTTCGTAGAACAAAAGTTGCTCAAAATCACCTCCTGAACACGGTAAAAATAAAAAAAAATAAAAAAAATTGGGGAGTAGAGGGTTAAGTAAAATTAAACATTAAAAAATATTGATTGTTTTTTAACAGTTGGAATATCTCTCATAAGATATGTTTTGTTATTCCCACCTGCTCGGAATGTTTTTTTGGTTGTAAAATAGTAACACAAAATTTCATAGCAAAAAACATTATAATATGAAAACGATCTTTGCACTAATACAGATTATTTTAGAAATTAAAAAAATAATTTATATCATAGACTTGTGGGTCATTCCAGGTCAACTGAGTACACTTTTGGACTCAACCTTCACCGATTTGGACCAAACTTAAAGGGAACATTAATCTATCGATACTTAACAGAAATCCCAAGTTTGGTGCTGATTGGACCATCCCTCTATTTTTAACACCGCCCTCTTTTTTGACGATTTTCTAAAAAACTTTTTTTTTCTTTTAACCATAACTTTGCAACTATTTGAGCAAAAGACTTTCTAGAGGTTACATTTTACAGAAAATTGTCCAAGGAATTTGATAAACATAAAATTTCAACCCTTAAATGCCGACTACCACTATATTTTAACGTTTTAAGTATTAAAATGTAGTTTTGACCAATTCCTTATATTTTTATTTGTTTTATTTTATCTCCATCGTGTTCCCCGGACAATTATACATAAAAATCAATGTAGACCTCAAACTAAAATGAACTATTGGCGAGAAACAGCGATTTTACTGAAAAAAGTTTGATTTTGCTCTGCACTCTGTCCTATGAATTCAAATCCGAAATAAGTTTCTCACATATAAAAACCTATGCGTGATTTATCCCTTTTTGTTGAAAAGTACACCATGTACTTCCGAGTGCTGCGCAAAATCAAACTTTTTTTCAGTAAAATCGCTGTATCTCGCCAATAGTTCATTTTAGTTTGAGGTCTACATTTATTTTTATGTCAAATTGTCCGGGGAACACGATGGAGATAAAATAATACAAATAAAAATATATGGAATGGGTCAAAACTTAGTTTTAGTACTTAAAACGTTAAAATATAATATAAGTGGGCATTTAAAGGTTGAAATTTTATTTTTATCGAATTCCTTGGACAATTTGCTATAAAATGCAACCTGTAGAAAGTCTTTTGCTTAAGTATTTGCAAAGTTATAATTGAAAGAAAAAAAGTTTTTTAGAAAATCGTCAAAAAAGAGGGCGGTGCTAAAAATAGAGGGGTGGTACAATCGGCACCAAACTTGGAATTTCTGTTAACTATCTATAGATGAATGTTCTCTTTAAGTTTGGTCCAAATCGGTGAAGGTCGAGTCCAAAAGTGTACTCAGTTGGCCTGGAATGACCCATGTTTAACAAAGTTTATTTTAGAATAACTGCATATCACGCAGTTATTTTGTGTAGTTTGGCGTGTCTAATAATTTTGATAGACGTATTCAGTGATTTCTTAGATTGAATTTTGAGCATTAAGTATACAGTGAGTGAGACAAAATTCGCTTATTCAAGTCAGTTAACAAGGCGAAACTCCCATCCGACTTGAACAAGCGAAGAACCTCGCTTCTCCTGCTCTGATTCGCCCCAAAAACAGAGAGTGAAAGAAAGAGAGAGGAAGCAACAACTGATTGATTCTCCGCTTCCCGCCGTCAGTGTCAAATCGAATTTAAAGCTAATTTGAATGGGAAAATGAGGCGAAACAAAAATAAAACCCTTTTTTTCCTGCTGCTCTCGAGGTTTTCTCATTTCTTTTCTGCCACAGAGACGGACGGACGGACGGAGGCAAAACTCATCCAGATGTGATCAGGGGGCGCGCAAACATCACCACCGCCACCACCACCACCATCAGGTCCAAGTCTGTTCAAGTCAGTTGATATGGCAATTATTTTGCTCCGGCGAAGTTCTTCCCGGGGACAGGTTGAATTTTGCGCGGCGCGGCCTATCAGCGGTTGAGCATCTTTCGGGAGACTGTTTTTTTTTTGCTGCTTGCTTCAACCCGGTCCTCCGGCCTTCGGAATCAAGATAATGGATAAAAATAAAAATAATAGATTGTCATTTCGGCAAGAAGCGAGATAAATTATCGCAGATTTTTCGAGGCAGATTCCCGCCCGAGCCCGCGGTAGCTCTTCGAGGGGAACCAGTTTTTTTTTCTGCTGTTTTTTTGCCGTCAAAATCCCATTTCGGAAGCCGATTCCATTCCCATCGAGGACCGAGAGAGTTGCAGCGAGATATCTAATTAATGACAACTGCTTTCTGCGGCAGCGGACTACAATGTAGAATACGTATGCGGACATGGCGAAATTTGGTTGCCCCCCTCGGGCGGGTTTGGGCTCGACGGAGATAAGCAACAACAGGTGCAAACACGTGTGGTGGTTGCATATCTTGTTGAAGGTGAAAAATTGAGGCGGTTTTTGATGATGAAACCCAAGATTATAGAGTATCAGCACTAATTTAATGTTCAATGGAATAGCATATAACAAACAAGGTACTAGAATAGTAGTTTATGCAACAAGTTGCAAAAAGAGGATTTTTTCAGCACGAGGCGTACATTTATCCAACGAGGTTCACCGAGTTGGATAAATACGACAAGTGCTGAAAAAATCAAGTTTTGCAACGAGTTCCATACAACATTTTTTGCAATTTCGAAAAACACCTATTGAGTGAAATTTAAAGTCGAATTTTCATGTATTTTGTCAATAAATCGTTTTAATCAAAAAAATGTTGAAAAGTGTTACTTTTCGAAACAAGTGCTGAAAAGTTCAACTTTTCAGCATCCATTTCAGTGCTGAAAAGTAGAACTTTTCAGCATTTATTTTGAAAAGTGTTGCTATTCGATTCTGTTATTTTTGGTACAGAAAAGTAGGCTATTTCGTCGCTCAAGAATGACAGGAAAAGTAAGTAGTTTCACGACGGAATTGCAAAAACATATTTTTCAATTTTCCACATCACATTAAAAATCCTTACAAAATAAAAAAAGTTATCGACATTCAAATCTTAATATTTGAAAACAATTCTTCTTGATAAAAATATTCGATTATACTATTTTTTTATGTGGGTGAAACTTTACCCACAAGTCCAAACAATTTTGAGGGCTGGGCATGGAAATGTTGATAATATATACCTTGAGATTGGATTTTCTGATCGATTTGGTATCTTCGGTGATATTGTAGGTTATGATTTGGACCTTTCAGTTAAACAAAATAAGTTCACGGAAAAAAGTTTCCAGATTTGTTGAAAGAGTGTTTTTTTTGGAGAAAAAAAACTTAAATATCAAGGTCAAAGATGAGCAGTTCTCTCAGATTTCGGTTATTCGATATTTTTTGTTTTTTTTTATTCCGATTGAAACTTTTTTGGTGCCTTCGGTATGCCCAAAGAAACGATTTTGCATCATCCATATAATTTTCCATACAAATTTGGCAGCTTGCCATACAAAAATGATGTATGAACATTCAAAAATCTGTATCTTTTGAAGAATTTTTTTGTTCGATTTGGTGTCTTCGGCAAAGTTGTAGGTATGGATATGGACTACACTGGAAAAAAATGATACACGGTAAAACAAATTTGGTGATTTTTTATTTAGCTTTTTGTCACTAAAACTTAATTTGAAAAAAAACACTATTTTCATTTTTTTTATTTTTTTATACGCCAACTTTTTATATCAAATGCCAACTTTTCAGAAATTTCCAGGTTGTGCATAAAATCTTTGAGCGAGTTATGTATTTTTGAATAAATACAGATTTTTTCAAAAAATCGAAAAATTGATCGCAAAAATTTTTCAACTTCATTTTTTGATGTAAAATCAAATTTTCAATCAAAAATTACTTCAGTGAAATTTTGATAAGGCGCACCGTTTTCAAGTTGAATCCATTTTAGGTGCCTTCTTTGAAAATAGTCGCAGTTTTTCATTTTTTTAAAACAGTGCACATGTTTGCCCACTTTTGAAAAAAATATTTCTAGAAAGCTGAAAAAATTCTCTATATTTTGCACTTTTGAACTTTGTTGATAGGACCCTTAGTTGCTGAGATATTGCCATGCAAAAGTTTGAAAACAGGAAAATTGATGTTTTCTAACTCCCACCCAAACAACACTAACATTTCAAAAGGGCCAAACATTCAATATCACGCCCTTTTAAAATGTTAGTCTTGATTCATTTTTTTTGATATTGTTTTCGAAAAGACCGGAAAATTTCACGAATGTTTCATATTTAAACATTGAAAATCGGACCATTAGTTGCTGAGATATCGACATTAGAAAATGGTGTGTTGTTTGGGTGGGACTTAGAAAACATAAATTTTCCTGTTTTCAAACCTTTGCATGGAAATATCTCAGCAACTAAGGGTCCTTCCAACAAAGTTCAAAAAAGCAAAAAGTCGTATCAATAAAGTTCAAAAAAGCAAAATATAGAGAATTTTCTCAGCTTTTCAAAAATATTTTTTTCAGAGGTGGGCAAACATGTGCATTAATTTAAAAAAATGAAAAACTGCGACTATTTTCAAAAAAGGCACCTAAAATGGATTTAACTTGAAAACGGTGCACTTCATCAAAATTTTACTGAAGTAATTTTTGATTGAAAATTTGATTTTACATCGAAAATTGAAGTTAAAAAATTTTTGCGATAAATTTTTCGATTTTTTGAAAAGATCAGTATGAATTCAAAAATTCATAACTTGCTCAAAGATTTTTTGCACAACCTGGAAATTTCTGAAAAGTTGGCATTTGATGTCCTCTAAAACATATAAAAAAAATAGTGTTTTTTTGCAAATCAAGTATTAGTGACAAAAAGTTAAATAAAAAATCATCAATTTTTTTTACAGTGTATCATTTTTTTTCCAGTGTGGTCCATATCCTACGAAAACACCAAATCGATCAAAAAATTCCTTCAAAAGATACAGATTTTTTAGTGTTCATACATCATTTTTGTATGGCTAGCTGCCAAATTTGTATGGAAAATTATATCCATGGACAAACTAATAATGCAAAATATTTTTTTTCGGCATGCCGAAGGCACCAAAAAAGTTTCAGTCGGATTAAAAAATACAAAAATTAAAATTTAAGAAAAAATACCGATTTCGTAGAGAATTGCTCAGATGGGCTATCCGAAAAAAAACCTTTAAGAAAAATACAAGCCACTTCTATGACATTTTTCTATTTTTAAATTTAAAAGTTATATGTTAAGGTGATGTCAAAATGTTTAAGGAAATAGCATAAGATGTTTCAAAAAGACTTACAAAAAGTGTAGGATGGTATGTGTCTCCTAAAAAGAATACAAAAATCATTTACTGAAACTGTTATTTGAAAAGTGGTCTAAACGTCAAAATTGTTAAAATCGTTGTCAAGATGCAGCGGGTATAAAAACAAATGTTGAAAAAATCTGTTTTTTTTATTCAAGAAATTTTTAATCATTTTCCACACCTTTTCCAAAGACACCAATGATCAAAAAATTTGGGGAATATATTTTCTTATCGATTTGGTATTTACAAAGTTGTACACAGCTAAAAAAGTAGTAATCCAGCTGCGTGTAAAAGACCTGGGTGTAAAATAAATATTGCATTATTTTATGCAATTTTATGTGATTTTTCACCCTGAAATATGCAGCCCATCAGCATGGGAAACCTACTTGACCAAAAAGTCAAGCTCATATATGCGTTTATCCTTACATCTCTTCATCGGTCTGATGGTCGAGTAGGCAAAGGCGCCAGTCCGTACTGTTGGTGCTGGGTTTGAATCCCGTCGGTTGCAACTTTTTTTTGTGTTTGCAAAAATTGTACATGCTGTGTGTAATATTAAGTGTTTATTTTGGCCAAGGTGATGTGCATGCTTTTGCATGCGATTTTACCATCGGATTTTTTGTTGTGTAGGTTAAAATGAGTACAACAAATTACAGGTACATCACCTATTTTTTAAATTTTTTATTTTGGACCAATTTTTTTTAATCCTTTGTTTCACCAGTCAACCTTAATCAAGACCTTACATTTCTAGCCCAGCTTCAAGATAGTCCATCTGCGCTCTGCGATAATGTCTTGCGATTAGCGTAAAGCGCGTATAAATCATTGCTCCCTTTGCTGTACGAGCCTGTCAGCAGGAGCAGAAAAAGTCACCAAGATTTATAGCGTTTTCCCTTCCCAGCCTAGAAATCACTACTAGTAGCAGGTTGATTGCAGCAGCAGCGTTTAAAAATAAAATCGAAGCTAAAATCATTCAGTGTCAATTGTGGATCGCGAATGATAATTTATGTTCGCACGGGAGCCGTTTAATGACTTCTCTGTTTCCGTCCCCCGTTGAATAGTGCTGGTTGATTGTGAAAAATACGCTATTTGAGCAGAGCTATCCTTTTTTGTGAGCGCGGACGGGGGGGCAAAAAAGGTCGCATCGACAGGTGACAAATGAAAAGCGTTCCATTATGAAGAGTCCCTTTGGGGACGATTTGTTCAATGTTTCCTACTCACTTAAGATTCGGTCGATTCCAACAACTACTCAGTGCGCTTACCTGAAACGAATCGAACAGAGAAAAAGAAAAGAATGGCTTAATAGAAGGGCTTGAAATCGATTTTTAGATACGGAACATAGAATAAACATTAGTTAGCGATATAATGGAGGTAAATTATTCAAATTAAGTCGTACACAAAAAGGAGCGCACTCTCCAAGACGACGGCGGCTTTATATGCATTTATGATTTGCAACAGAGCTCAGAGTGCAAATGCAAATATCGGCATGTCGTGTTCAGGTAAACTCCTGCATCGGCAGCACATTATGAATAATTTCCCGTGGTAAATTATTATGCTCGTTCGCGCGCGCGCGCACTCCTATCGAAAGAGAGTCGGTCTAGCGGTGTGGGGTCAATTTTCTGTTGTGTTCCCTAAACCGGTAGTGTTTCGCCGAGATGCCATTAGAGCTGAAAGGGTTGCTCCCTCCGTCCCAGCTAATGGCATGTTCATTAGAAAGGATAGTTTATGAAGTCGGTATGATAATGAACTGAAAGGGGTGACGGTTGAGAAAAATGCATTGTCAATACTTTTTTTTTCATCCAAACTGATAATTCCACAACTTATACATTGCAACTGAATCACACAATTTTAGTCAATTTATGAAGTCAGTTATCAATTAAAAATAAACAGAAAATAATTTGTCACTATATTCAAACTTGGTTTGCAGTAATAAATTAAAAACACAGTTCCAGTGTAGCCTGATAAAAACAATTCATAACTACTATCAAACTGTGTAGAACAAGAAATAACAGTAAAAATAGATAAATATATCTGAAAGCCATAAAAAAATCAACACGATAACTTGAAACAGAGTTGCCAGATCATAATATTTTCAACAAGTCAACAAGAAGTCTATCAAATACATTTTCAATAAGGTGCCAGAATTGACGTAGCTAAAGCATGTTGTATGGATCGATTATTTTGGGCATATTTTCTACTGCCCAAATTAGTAATGTTGACGTCTTTTTAATTCGTTGTAATCTACAATAACATTAGAAAAGGGTTTATGTGAAAAAGTTGTGTTGTCGCTTTTTTTCTAAGTTTTATTTTATTTAGGCCGTTGCAAAAGTTTATATCGCAATGAGAACATTACTCATGGGTTACACTTTTTGACATTAAAAATCGAATCAACAATTTCCAAGATAGCATGAATTGAAAATTGAGGGACAAATAAGTATCTGAGTGCTCAGTCTTCGTTATTTTAATTTTTTGCAAGGCCATATCTCAGCACTCAAAGGTCGAATCATCAATGCCCAAACAAGAATTTGGTACACTGTTAAGTGGTCTACGATTAGGCGTATTTACTTTTTTTTTCTTTTTTTTGTGTGGGTGAATCTTTGTTCATGAATTCCTTCTATCAAAATAGGTCTATTTGCATGATTAGTTTTTCCATACAATGTTGGGGCTGGTCATTAAAAATGGGTATGTACATTAGGGTGTTTCATCCAAACAAAAAAGTTCTCAGAATCAGGCAAACCGAGGTTCCCCTAGTAGAGGATACCCATAGGGACTCTCATGCCAAATATCAGCTCATTTGGTTGTGAATTGGCCTGTCCCCAGCGGTTTAAAGTTTACATGGAAATTACTATGGGATTTTTGTGCTTTTCGTTCAATCGTTCCTACAGGTCTGAGGACAACATTGATTCACTCGGAATAAAGACAGGTGTGTAGGGGATGGTCCAATGAACACATTCCAGAAGGAATTAGGCTTGTCCATTCTGTCCCCAAGGTGCGCATTGGATCGACGTCCGGGGTCTCCAGAATCAACGATTCACCCTTCAAATGTACGCATTGTCCTTAGTATGCTATGACGGCTAGCTGAAAATTACGACGCCCCATGTCAAACGGTGAACACGTGGGGAAGCATCGATTGCATTTTTATTATAAAATCATCATGATACGTTATTTGGAATAGTTCAAATTGTTACAGGAACATCAAAAATTATAATTTTATTACTTTAAAGTATGTTTCTGAGCCAAGACTTGAGTTAATACTCTGCCACGTGTTCACCGTCTGACATGGGGCGTCGTAATTTTCAGCTAGCCGTCATAGCATACTAAGGACAATGCGTACATTTGAAGGGTGAATCGTTGATTCTGGAGACCCCGGACGTCGATCCAATGCGCACCTTGGGGACAGAATTGACAACCCTAATTCCTTCTGGAATTTGTTCATTGGACCATCCCCTACACACCTGTCTTTATTCCGAGTGAATCCATGTTGTCTCCAGACCTGTAGGAACGATTGAACGAAAAGCATAAAAATCCCATGGTAATTTCCATGTAAACTTTAAACCGCTGGGGACAGGCCAATTCACAACCAAATGTGCTGATATTTGGCATGTGAGTCCCTATGGGTATCCTCTACTAGGGGAACCTCGGTTTGCCTGATTCTGAGAACTTTTTTGTTTGGATGAAACACCCTAATGTACATGTATGAAGTTTTGTATCTTGAGATGAAATTTTCTGATAGATTTGGTGTCTTCGTTATAATTTTAGGTTAAAATTGATAAATAAAAAAAAATGGTCTCAAATATGAAAAAAGAAAAATTAGATCTTTTTTTAAAGTTATGCTTTATTTTAAAATATTAATCACAAAAGTTTCCATTTTTAACATTGAAAATCGGAGCAATGCTTTCTGTAAAAGTTAGTTTAAAATGACGGGATAATCAGGTGACACTCAGAGAAATTAATTTTTATCGATTCGAATTCTTTATGCGACTGAATCTCAGAAACTTATTGCCTAATTTTCTGATTTTTTAGGGAGAAAATCATAATTTTTTTAATAAATATTTCTCTTTCAAAAAATATTTATTAACTAAAAAAAACTAAAAAACATCTAACATTTATACCAAAACAGAAAAAAATGATGGTAATATTCATCAGGAAATGGGGACACATTTTGTGTAAAAAAAAAAGATTTAACACTAGGAATCGGAGGTGATATACAACCAATAAAATTTTCAACCATCCAAAATTAAACTTTTTTTTCTGTGTAAAAGTAGTTTTAACTTGAAAACGGGACATTTTATCAAAAACAAAAATATAGAGTACTTTTCAATTGCAAATTAGATTTTGTTTGAAAAATGATTTTTAGTATTTTTTGTGTCTAAATTTTTGATATTTTCCAGCAAACACGATTTTCTAAAAAATAATATCTTCTGAACTAGATTTTGCATCATCACGAATCTATGGATCATAAGAGGTTTTTTTTTTGTACCCTAAGAACAGCAGTTTTTAGTTAGTTTTAAAAATATATTATTTTTTGTTTTTTGTTCTTTGTTATGTTTTGGATTTTAAATGAATCATAATATAAAATCCAATGTGATTCATATTAAAAATGATAAAATATTAGTCATATCTCTTTAATTTTTTATGTGAAATGACTACAAAAGCTAAAAAAATCATTGAAACTGTAATAAAAACAAGAAAGGAAAACAAATAAAATGAAACCATCCAATGTTAAATTTTATAAAGTTTAAAATGTCATGTTTTATATAAAACATATTTTACAAACTATCTTTAAGCCACTTCCGCCAACTGGGGAAAATCGGGACAGCAGTCTGAATAGGTACAGGATATTTTAGAGCAATTTGAATATTGATGTACTTGTTTTGTTAATTAAAAAATATCAGAACATTATGCTGTCTTAATTTGTTACTTTTGCCTTAATTTGCTCCAGATGCCGGATGAAAAATAATTAAATATGATTTTTTTCATGTTTAAAATCAGCATTAAACGTAAATATTCAAAATATAAATAAAATTTAATGAAAAATATTTAAAGCGCTAGGCATTTTGCGGATCCGTAAACTAAAATTTTTATAATTTTCCATTATAAAGCCAAATAAATGTTGATATATGCCAAATACAAATAAGCTAATGCTTTAAAATTGTTATCGATTACTAAGTATTCAACTGTTCATCTGTTTCCACAACCAAATCTGAGTTTTTGGACCAAAAAATGATTTTTTTCAGATTCGGGAATTCCCGGGACAAAATATCAAAAATCCCGGGATTCGGGAATTTCCGGTTTAGGAAAAATCCCGGGATTTTTGTCCCGGAAATTCCCGGGATGGACGCACTATTAGTGATAATAAGTTAAAATAAAAAAAGGATTATTTGCGTGTACTTATTTATATTTGTAAGTCCTAATTATAATCTACAACTTTGCTGAAGACACCAAATCGATCAGAAAATCCTTCCTCAAGATACAGAATTTCATACATTTGCATACCCATCCCCCAGAATTTGATTTGTATAGACAAAACTAACGATGCAAAATGACATCTTTTTACACAGGGAATACAAAGACAATTTTTCATCCAAATCAAAAAATGAAAATTAAAATATATCGAAAAAATTCGAAATTGAAGGGAAATGTGTAAACAAAAACTATATATTTTTCTTATTTTTTTTAAACCTTAAAATGGCTAAACTCAAGAACGGAAAATTCTATCAAAAATTCACAAAAGGACTTTAAAATTCTAAATTCAATTTGGCATCTGAACATTTGTTTACATTATTCGAAAAACTCTAGGGTACCTTTTTGCAATTCCGTCTTGAAACTTCCTACTTTTTCTGTCATTCTCGCGTGACGAAACAGCCTACTTTTATCTACTAAAAATAACAGAATCGAATAGAAACACATTTTAAAACAAATGCTGAAAAGTTCTTTTTTTCAGCACTGATATGGATGCTGAAAAGTTGAACTTTTCAGCACTAGTTTTGAAAAGTAATACTTTTCAACATCTTTTTGATTTAAACGATTTATTGTCAAAATACATGAAAATTTGACTTAAAATTTCACTCAGTGTGTGTTTTTTGGAATTGCCAAAAATGTTGTATGGAACTCGTTGCAAAACTTGATTTTTTCAGAACTTGTCGTATTTATCCAACTCGGTGAACCTACTACTAACTACTATTTGTCAACTAAATACTTATGCGTAGTTCAAAACCCATTTTCTTGCCCAAGAACCAATCCCACAGCCTCCAAAGGTCACCGACCGATTGAACTGCAGTGTGAGAACATCCCGAGACCTTTCCCAACCACTCTGCTAGCCAACTAACCCGGCAAGCCCAGATTAAGTAAGACCTAACTGGCAAACGCTCGGGCTATGATTGACTTTGACATGTTGGCGCAAATAGACACACGTTCGCGGGCCTCACCAGTCGCAATTCGCAACGTATTCACGCATATTCTCGTCCGTTTATGCACAGTCCGTCGTACCTGTCGACTTGCGAGCTGGCCCGGCCAGGTCATCAGAAATGTAGCTGATTATCTCAGGCTCTCTCTCTCTCAGCGGACGAGTTGCATAACACAGAAGGAGCAGCAGTAGCAAGATGCAAACGAAATAAATTATTCATAAAACTAGTAGAAACGTGGGTTTGAGCTGCAGGTTGCGAACTAATCATCTCGTGGATTCGATTCCCACCGCGGTAGAACGATCATCCAGCCGAATCGAACGGAAATCACTGTTATGGGCAAGCGCGGATTATTAAATTTTCGGGTTCGTTGCTTCCATCGCGCCAAGTCTCCCGCAGCAGCAGCAAAAAAGGGCTTTCAATTCGAGCGCAAATCACGAGTTTGTGCGCGCGCATCAAAAGTCGAAGGATGGCACCGTCGGGAAATATATGAGTATTAAAATTTAATGATTATTGATTTTCCAGGGCCTTGCACGGGATTCAATTTGGGAATGCCCTCCGACTTGGGAAGCGCGAGGTGCTGTTATGAAATATTGCTCACGCGGAGCACGCTTTTCAGCGCCAACGGTCGATTTGCATCGCGAGTTGTGGCTGCTGCTGGAGAAGTGAGGTGTCCGGTGCGAGGATTTATGTCATCTGGATGAGTGCTGGGGGGCTTTAAAAGTTGGGAAGATGTTGAAGACAGTTTGGAGAAGTTTCGATAAATGGCAAAGGTTAAAGTACAAACTGACTTTTTTTTGAAACTTTCCTATAGATATTATAAAAATAAAATGATTGCATGAGATGACATCCATATTTCCATTTCATATGTCTAAAAACTTGAAAGATTTTTTTACCTTTCTAACTGAGGAAAAGCCATAACATAAGGGGTCGTGCATAAACCACGTGGCCTTTTTTTGGAGAATTTTTGACCCCCCCCCTCCCCCCTCATGTTTTTTCGTGGTTTTACGCCAAACCCCCCCCCCCCTATATGGCCACGTGGCTTTTTCCTCCCAGGTGAAAAATCTTTAAAAAAACAAAATAAGTATAGATTTCAAAAATGTTTATCCACAAATGATGTACCGTCAGTGGTGGTGACTTTTGGTCAAAAAACGATATTACTGTTGTTATTTTAACACAATAAAAACATTTCAAATTATATCGAAATAAATAATGTTGGGGAATGCTCCTGAATTTACCAACATTTTCCCAGAATATGGCTAGTATAATCACACCGTTCATAAATGCCAATCGTTTTAAAATTAACTCAAACTCACCCTTTAGAGGGGGTGACATTGGGTCAAACAGAAAACATTTTTATTTGTGTAGGTGCTGTAACACCATTAAAACCGAAATTCACAGAACAGAAATTCACTTAAAAGTGTGAAAAAAGTATGATATCACAAAGTTTAAGGTAAATAATAACAGTATAACAATTTATCGAAATGGTACAGAAAGTAAAAAATACTCTCAACAAAACAAGCAACTTAGTAAAACATATGTATTCAAAATTATGGAATTGCAGTGCAATTAATTGCATCCAGAATAAATATGCTTTAAGAATTAAAGCTATTTTGATATATAAATAGCATTCATGATTTAATTTAAATGCGCTTTTAAGTATTTTCTTAAAATCGAAATTAATTAAATAGAAAAGTTTTGTTTCAGGAAAAAAAAATATTTTCATTTTATTTTAAGGAAAATATCTAGTTATGAAAGCTCCTAGTTAATATTTATTTTATTCCAAACATTCATAAAAATCCAAGCTAAAGCAACTTTTCTTTTTAATTAATCATGATTGATTCCAATGATTCAGTGTGTCCAAAAAAATCGAGCTGTTCAATTTTTTTCTCCATACAAGAACCAGAGACAGGGACAAACATTCAATATTACGACCTTTTGAAATGTTAGTCTTAATTTTTTTTTTGAAAATATTGATTTCGAAAAGATCGGAAAATTTCACGAAAGTTTTATTTATAAACATTGAAAATCGCACCATTAGTTGCTGAGATATCGACATAAGAAAATTATGGGTTGTTTGGGTAGTAAACATCAATTTTTCTGTTTTAAAATCTTTGCATGGCAATATCTCAGCAACAAAGCAACAAAGAATTTTCTCAGCATTTCAATTTTTTTTTTCAAAATTAGGCAAACATGGGCACTAAATTTATTAAATTAATAACTGCAACTATTTAAAAAAAAAGTTACCTAAAAATAGCTATAACTTGAAAACGGTGCACTTTATGAAAATTTCACTTATGTACCTTTAGATTGCAAATTCGATTTTACATCGAAAAATAAAATTGAAATTAAGTTGCGGTCAATATTTCGATTTTTTTAATCAGTATTGATTCAAAAATTCATAACTCAAACAACGATTTTTGGGCCGTTCTGGAAATTTCTGAAAAGTTGGCAAATTTAAAAAATAAAATAAAAATAGTGTTTTTTTGCAAATCATGTTTTAGTGACAAAAAGTGAAATTAAAAATCAGCAAAGTAAATTACCATTTATCATTTTTTTCAGTGTAGTCCTTATCCATACCTACAACTTTGCCGAAGACACCAAATCGACCAAAAATTTCTTCAAAAGATACAGATTTTTTAATTTTCATTGCTGCCAAATTTGTATGGAAAACTATATGGACAAACTAATGATGCAAAATGGCTTGGGCACCAAAAAAGGTTTCAGACGGATTAAAAAAATCAAAAAATTAAAATTTAAGAATAAAGGCCGATTTTGTATAGAATTGATCGAAAATCGATTTCGTGTCTTTGGAAAAGTTGTAGACAACGCGCTAAAAATCATTCTTTTAGTCATGGACATCCAAATTGTTTAAGTCTTACTCTTACTTTAATTGATTTTGGTATCGACTACGTGTTTTGATAAATTTATAAAAGATTGAGCTTAAATTTGGAATTCATTTTACATTTTTTTTTTCAGTTGTTTAAATAGGTAATTATCTACGATTTAAGATTTTTGATCCAACTTTTGGTTGCTGAGATATTACCTCAAAATAAATACAAAAAAAAGTTAAATAAGTTAATTTTTCAATTTTTTCAATATCTTTGAAATTATTAACACTGGGACGCCCAACGCATGTCCAATATACACGGATGCCAAAGCCTCCCTAAAACGTTGGAATGGTAACTTCACCTCACAGGTTTTCGGGCTTGTCTCCGCGGATTTTCGGGCGATTTTTTTTACTAGAGCAAACAAAAGTTGGAACGACGTTTTTGATCGCATATATTACAGATTTGATCATATCGAGTTCTGCAAAGTTTAAGGATCATCTAGACATCCTTACAATTCACTGTCCCGGTTGGTTGAGTTATGCCCGAGAACCAGCGAGTTGAAAGTACCGTTTCATCTTTTTTAATGAGTTTTATTTATGTTGATCTTGACGGCATTGTATTGAAATTTATTTCACAAATTGATATCGGCATTTGAAAATTAAGTGACTTTTTAAAACTTAAATTAATGTGTCTATATATTTGAGTGGTTTTATCTCAAAAACGAAGTTGAGGGTATAGTATATTTTCTCAGCTTAAAGAAAAACTAATATTTTCAGGAAAGGGCACCTTTGGCCCCTATTTTTTTAATCTTTAAATTAATTGAGAAACAAAATCAATGTTTGCTTGAAGCTCGTTTTTTTTTCTCTAAAAATCTAAAATGTTTGCCCAAGTTTCTCTTTGGCTCAAGAGATGGTCCCAAATAACATAAAAAAAAACTAAATAAAAATACCTACAACTTTGACGATGGATAGTAAACGTGTATTTTATGTAATGTTATGTAATATAACAATCCGAATTGTGAAATAAGGAATAGGTATTGGTGAATCTAAAAGTATGTATCGTTCGTTTTTTCGTTACTGGTTATTTTTTTATGTTTGACGTTTCACTTGCAAATGAGGTAGTGAAACTGAAATTTTGCGCGACTATCCTGAAATTGGGGTTTTTAGTTTCTTTGTACTTAAAAAAATATTGCATGAGAGAGGAGATACAAGATATCTTGAGTTTGTTTTAAGTGTCAAAAGGAAATCTTTCGATTAAGATTCTTCGATCACTTATAGGACCAGCTACGGTAATTAGCTAAGATCTGAGATTTTGAATTTTTTTTCACAGAGAATCATTTTTAGACACTTCATTTATAATACATATTTAGTTTTTTGCCTTGTTACGAAAATCTTATAAAATTGTCAGCAATATTTATTTTTTAAGTTGTTCCAAAATAGAACTATCGAAGACTACATCTACTTTCAATGCAAATTTGCAAGCACATTTTTAGCTACTTGATACTTTCAACAAAAAAATGAAATTGTGTTTGCATTTTGGTACGCATTTTTTAGGGTATATTAACTTTGGATACTGTCACTTTATTTTTTAACAGCTTTTAAACTTTTGCAAGACGTAGTTACATGAGTATTAAAATTGTACATTCAATAACAGGCTCAAAGTATTGATATGAATCCGCCGAAATATATGATTCAATATTGAATTGGAAAATATTATGACATTGAAATATAAGTAATAATTTTAAACACAATAATTGTATGGTTTTGAAGTGTAACAAAAAATGTATGCATATAAGTAAATTCAAAGCGCGTATTTTTTTGTTTTTTTTAAGAAAAGATTTTTTTTTAAAGGCCACGTGGTCAGCCGTCGACCCCCCCCCCTCCCCCCATGGCTTTTCATGGTTTTTTTCGGTCGGATTTCGGACCCCCTCCCCCCCCCCCTAAGGAGACCACGTGGTGTATGCACGACCCCTAACTTAAAAATGGACGAACAGTTGTGACTTAAATTCTCAAAATTAAGAATGGAGAATATAGGCTGCTGTGAATATTTTTCAAAGTTCATCAAAATTGGCCAGAATAATCCTGTTTTTGAATACAGCACAATTTTTTTTAATGAAAAAAAAGTTTAACTTAGTGTAAAAGGATGTGCAACAAAAGGTCGATGGACATAAGGTCGAATGGACAAAAGGTTGAAAGTGGACAAAAGGTCGAATGGACAAAACGTCGAAAAGACAAAAGGTCGAATGTAAAACAATTAAACAAATAATTAACATTATAAACTTATTAAAAAAAATCTTGAAAAAAATATTTTCTTGCAAACAAATCTGATTTTTTTCTGTGAGTTTATACTTGGTTTATCCATCCTTTTTGTAATGATCAATTTTTTTTAGTTAACAGAATAACTCCCAAACCATTTTTGATAAGATTTGCATTCTTTCAAACATTAGCAGTTATTCTAAAAAAATTTCGACTTCTAAAAGATTTTGGAAGTTTATTATATATTTAAAATACCTATTCTTGATTGTCCAAATATTTTAGTAAGATTTTCCATTCTTTTTAACATCAGCAGTTCTTAAAAAAAAGTTCGACTTTTAAAATATTTTTAAAGTTTCTATTTTATTTTTAAAAACAAATTATTCTTGCTTGTCATAATATTTTTGTGAGTTTTTCCATTCTTCCAAACATGAGCAGTTCTTGAAAAAAAGTTCGACTTCTTAAAATAATTTTAAGTTGATATTTTATTTTTTAAAATAACCTTTTCTTGTTTTTTTTATGTTATATTTTTGTGAGTTTTTCCATTCATTCAAACATGAGCAGTACCTTCACACAAAAGTTTGACTTCTAAAATATTTTGGAAGCTTTTTTTATATTTTTAAAAACAACCTTTTCTTGACCTATTTTTGTGAGTTTTTTCCATTCTTTCAATTATGAGCAGTTCTGCCAAAAAAAAGTTCGACTTCTTATTTTTTTAGTTTTTATTTTTTTAAACCTATTCTTGACTGTCGCAATGATTTTTAGAATTATTCCATTCATTCAAATATTAGCAGTTCTTCTTTAAAATACTTTTCTGAAATATTTTTGAAATTTTTATTTTATTTATATAAATCGTGGGAATATTTTAAAAATTCAACATTCTTTCAAATTTAAACAGTTTCGAAAAACGAAAAAGCCTTGCTTCTTAAATATTGTTGCAAGTTTTCCTTAATTTTTAATCTATCTTTCATGATCACAGTTGATCTAAGAAAAATCTGACTTCAAAAACATAGCTGTGTATAAAAAAATAAAATAAAAGCTGTGTATAATAAAATAAAATAAAAAAACAAATTGTACAAAAGTTTCAATTTTTAACATTAAAAATCGAACCAAACAAACCCTAGACATCTTGTTGAAAACAAGGCTTGTTGGATTACACTGAAAAATTAACTAAGTTTACTAAATTAAAAATTTCAGACACTGTCATGTAAAAAAGAGGATTTGCGACAAAAGGTCGAAAGACATAAAGTTGAATGTGAAAAAGATCGAATGCCAAAAGGTTGAAATAAAACAAAAGGACGAAAGAGGACAAAAATAAATGTAAAATTGCATGACATTTAAAAACCTATTTCTGAAGATAATCTTTTCATTAAAACATCAATAATGTTTCAATAGTTTTGTTTGTTTTTCCATTCTTTCAAACACAAACAGTATTTATTTTATATATTTTTTTCAATGTGAAACGGTCTGTCTCCAATAAACACGAAATTGATGAACCAAGAGTAACTTTTTGTAAGGAATAAAATTTTACCTAATTTATTTTTTTTACATTTAAAATCAAAAAAAAAATACCTAGATATCTAGTTGAACACAAGGTTTATTGGCAAAACTGAAAAAAGAACTTATTTTCACTAAATTAAAAATTTAAGAAACTGTACTCCATCAACCAGTGACTATAACATGGTCGAATCAAGAAAAGGTCGAATGACATTAAATCGAAAGGACAAAAGGTCGAAATAACACAAAATGTCAGAGGACAAAAAATCATAATGTGAAATTGTATGACTTTAAAAAACATAACATAACAATAACCTTTTCTTTTAAAACATCAATAATTTTGGAATATATTTTTGTTTGTTTTTTCCATTCTTTCAAACATAACAAGTTTGTCTGTCTCCAAAAACAAGTTTCAAAAATTATATTTTATGTCTTTGAAACACCGACAATTTTGTAACAATTTTAACGTGACTTGTTTTTGTTTTTGTTTTCAATCAGTTCTTGAAAATGTTGTTTTATTTCCTGACTCCAATCATATTAAAAAGTTTATCCGTTAATTTAAAGATGGATTATATTTTAAACACTTTTTCCACTCTTTTAGATATAAGCAGTTTTTTCAAAGCTACAATGTTGTCAATCCAGTATCCTGGAAGAGCTGAAAGATTTCATGGGACAGAAAACGCAGCGCAGAAAAAAAGAAAAAGAAAAACAAAGAGTTTGAAGAACTTTGCGGCAAATTTTACCCTTTAAAAGCTTGCAGATTAAAAATGTGATATTGCCTCTGAAAATGATTTTTTTAATTATCTCAAAATATCTGACAAAGTTGAAAAAATCATTTCCGATTATTTTCAAAAATATCATTTTCAAAATCAAATCTTCAGTACCAGATATACTCCCTTAAGGGGTTACATGCATGTAAATCGTCAAAAATGTCAGAAGTTGGCATGAGCACTTGAACTTTTTAAAAATCTTTTTGCAGGGCATTAAAATATACATTTTCAACTATTAACAAAATAAATATGAAGACATTTGGATGCACCATTGCCGAGATATAGCTTTTAAGTTAGCAGTTTCAAAAAACGGGTGCCACGATATCTCAACACTGCTTTGATCAAATCGGCCGATTTTCAAAAACTTTATTTAAAAAAATAAATAAAAATATTTTTATGTTTTTCATTTTAAAAATTGTCAGTTTTTGATTTTTGTATTCAAAAAAACCGAAATTTCAAAAGAAGTGCCTTCTGCATCAACCTCTAGCGGCGGTCGTGATGACGGCGATGGAAATCTTCAATTTGGTGAGTTTGTTCCTTGCTACGGAAGTATGTCGAGGTGTGTTATATTATGAGGATGTGTGGAGCGAGTGTGTGGGAGTGACTGATTAAGCGCGACGTAGGCTGGTGTTGGTGAGCTTCCAAAAAGCTCCTGATGGCTGAATAGGGTGGCTCATGAGTTGCCAGTCGAGTGTAAAAAATTTAAAGTCGTTTGTGCGTTCTCCGGTCGTCGTGGATTTCGTCGATACAAACAAATTTAGGAAATCGCGTTTTCGGAGAAATCTCCCTAAATCTTTGCTGATTAGAAGCGCGTTGGCGGTAATATTAAGCTTAGCATGTGAGCCACGTTTAAGGCGCGGTAAACAATTTAAATTCAACGCGATTGTAATTCCTATTCATAGTATTGCACTACATTACACATGTTTAATATCAATATTTTAATTTAAATAATAATCATAAGATCGTGTCGTGTTCTGCTGGTTGCCTTCGGAAATAGTAATACTTATTGTAGATTTCTTTGATTCGAACGGGTAATTTTGTGTTTATTAGTTTTTGAACCGCGTTTTGCATTATTTAAGAAAGCTAAAAGTGAAATGCATCTAAACGGGAAACACCTCAGAAAAAGAATTTGGGTAGTTATCCTGAGTTTAAATTATTATTATGAAATCTTTTTCAACGCGCCGGACGGGGGAAAATCATTCAATTATGTTCCATCAGTGCGAGCAGATGGTTGTGATGGTTTGCAAAGTGAAAAAAAGGATTGAGACCTATTTGCGATGCCTTTCCGCCGAGTCGCAAGATTTTTCGCGTCCGTCGCAGTGTGTTTTTCGTTTTTTTCCGCGTGCGTGAGTGTGTTTGAAGGTGCGGCTGGCTCTGGTTGTCCCGATGACAGCTAGCCAGTCCGATTTGCGATGCCTTTCCGTCGATTTTTCGCGTCCGTCGCGGTGTGCAACAACAACAAAACTCTATCATTCCATTTCATATCGATAAACATCGATAAACAAATCGTCGTTCGCAAAGTTGATAAGTACCTCACTAAACATCAATCATTTAAAACTCGTGCAATCATCTGAAGTTAAAATTACACTGTTTAATCCTTCAATTTTTAATTACAAATGATTTTGGTTCTATCTTTCCACAGCCGGCTGTCTAAGATTAAACCATATCATTTAAAATTTAACAACCGATAAACGGGAAATGTCTCATCCGCAGCATCCGATTGCTTGCCTTGAGATTAATACATAAACGCATTGAACAAACACTTTGATTTTGGGTCGCATCATCATCTTCTATGGTGAATCCTGACCAAATACCCTACCTTACTAACAAATTTTCAGGTTCCTGGCGCTCGTGGGGTGTAAGCACAGAGTAAATCAGCTGCCCTAGTAGCAACCTGCGCTAACTAACATTCCCGTCCCTTAAAATCGAGATCTACAAACTGACATGGCGGGCGCCGTTGGTGGCCAATGACTGTTACCTATACGCAACTGATCTAGCTTTAGCAATCATGATGTTTTATCTTTTCAGCGTTGAGTTGCGTTGGAGAATTTGAACGGTGTGCGTCGCGGTCCTCGCGCAGGATTTTCGTTGCCGTTTCCGTCTTTGTTGTCCCCCCGATTGTGTGTGTATTTCGATCCGGGCGGTTTCGGGATGTTTGACAGTTGAGTTGGAGAATTTGAACGGTGTGCGTCGCGGTCCTCGCGCAGGATTTTCGTTGCCGTTTCCGTCTTTGTTGTCCCCCCCGATTGTGTGTGTATTTCGATCCGGGCGGTTTCGGGATGTTTGACAGTTGAGTTGGAGAATTTGAACGGTGTGCGTCGCGGTCATCACGCAGGATTTTCGTTGCCGTTTCCGTCTTTGTTGTCCCCCCGATTGTGTGTGTATTTCGATCCGGGCGGTTTCGGGATGTTTGACAGTTGCGTTGGAGAATTTGAACGGTGTGCGTCGGTCCTCGCGCAGGATTTTCGTTGCCGTTTCCGTCTTTGTTGTCCCCCCGATTGTGCGTGTATTTCGATCCGGGCGGTTTCGCGTTTTCGCATTTTAGTTGGTTTTATCTTTCCACAGCCGGCTGTCTAAGATTAAATCATTTATGCTAAACTCAACACCAAATAACCGGGAATAGTCTCATCCGCATACTCCGACTGTTTGCCTTGAGAATGCATAATACATCACACCATTAAACAAAATTTATTGATTATTGGGTCGCATCATCATCCTCTATGTTGAATCCTGGCCATTACCCTTACCCACTAACAAAATCCCAAGTAGAAGTAGTTTTCCGGCACACGCGGGGGTGTGGATATCGTATAGAACCCACCCTTGGTAGCAGCCTGTGCTAACTAACATTCCCGTCCCATTCCCTCGAGATCTACAAACTGACATGGCGGGCGCCGTTGGTGGCCAACGACTGTTTTCTATTCGCACCGGCTCTAGTTTTGATGATCGTGATGTTTTATCTTTTCAGCGCATTCATGCATGCTGTTGATAAGGGAAACATCATTTGATCGTTGAAGCGTGTGACCGGTTGTGCTGATGGGATATTATGGTCCTGTTCAGCAACGGAGAAGGACAACCATGGGTGGTCTCTCATGCTCATGCTCATGCTCATGCTCAAAAAAACCGAAATTTCAAAATCGAGCTTCGTCATGCATACGGGACATGTCTTGGGAGGCTTCATTCCAAATTTCAGCCAATTTAGTCTATCTTATCTGGAGATATCGTGGCACCCGTAAATCAACTCATTGTTTAGAGAAATACGTTCACAAAGTTTGACAGTTCGCTTTGTGCACGGCAAAGTTGTGAGCTTGAACCGTCTCTTACTTAGTTCAGTCACGAAATATCTTAATGAAACTTCCAGGAGTGATTGAAAACTATCTTTTTTTCTAATTTAGTAAATTTTCTGCAATATGAAATTTTGGAATTTTCTACATGTATGTAACACCTTAAAGCACGTCAAAAATTGAAATTTAAAAAAAATATTTTGGGAATTCAACTTTTTCTGATAAAAAGTCAAATCACAAAATCAAGAATTTTTCCGTGTTCCTTTTATTTCTTATGAGTGTCTTCAGCATTACCGACGACTTTACCGAAGACACCAAATCGATGAGAAAATCCCTTCTTAAAGTACAGATTTTTCAATATTTACATAATTATTTTATATTACAAGTCTTGTATGAAAAAATATGACAAAGATTCTTTCAAACAAAAAAAAAATCTCGAAAACATGCAAAAATGTATGAAAATACTAAATGCAGGAGCTCGTGAATCATAAAACAAATGAAGTTCGTTTAATCAATCTTCCAACTCTGTTCACAAATACCGATCAGTAGAACTTACTGATCTTTGAAAGGCTAAATAATTTGGATACACCTACACTTTATCAAATGCAAGTACATGGATACTGAAGAACATTCTTTAAATCTGGGAACACTGCCAGGATGTGTCGATTTAACTCCGAATTAAAAGTTACACAGATGTGAGGAAGGCAAAAACCCTTAACTATTGGATTAATTTCAGTTCCAAACTGCAGATTCTATTTCTCTCCACCCCAAGCCATGACTTTGCGGCACGTTTCTGCCAAAGAAATGTTGCCCTTTTTCACTCAAATTGACACTTTTGGGCGAGTTCAGGCTGGTCGGCAGCCTCCCATGCGCAAAGATGACCAAACAGATCGTGCGATCCCAAAGGTGGGCAAATCGACACTTTTAATTGAAACCGAGCTAGGTCTCGCTATCCTCTAACTCATTTCTGCTGCATGGGAAATCTCGGCTTCTCAATGAATCGTGGCGTGGTGCGCGGCCTGATTGTGCTGTCAGTCGTCGTCGGGTCGTGGTGCTCGCCTCTAAATTCCAGCTCATCCATTTTCGCTCGAAACTTGTAAATGTTTGTAAAACATCTATCATGTGCCCGCGCGCGGTGTGCAAATGGATTTAATTCCTCCTTCGTTGCACCGATTAATGGCCGATCTTCAACGGGACTGGTTTGCTGCGGATCATAATCCTTACAGAAGAAGAAAAAAAATCATTGGCCATGAAACATCGTCGCCCGTCGATGCCATTGACTCATCTGGGCGATCAGTTCTTCAGCGAACTGGAAAAAAAAGTCTCTCCTCAACTTCCTCATCGAACTCTAGCATCAGGCAGTGTCGGTTCGATCGATCCATCGATCAGACAACGGAGACCGCAACAGTCCATTATAGGGCTGAACCGACTCCGGTTGACTATGGCCAAGTCGGGAAACAAACGTTGAATATTAAATATTATTGATATCGATCCAGTTCGAAATTGATCGCTCTCCATAAGGCGGCGGCAACTTTCCCCCGTTCCGCCGACCATTCCTCCCGGTTGACCATTGCGAGCGGAGTTGTTGTTGTTGTTGCGATCAGGAACTTGGCCTTTAAACCGCCCGTGGGAGCTGCGCGATCATCCCGGGACCATGACAGAGATCTATGATCACCGGGGGTTTATATTAATTACCAGCGGTGCGAGAGTTCAAGAAGATGCTAAATCGAGTTGATTGTTCGATTAATTTTAATTAAACTGCATTTGATCATAAATTTTGCTCGGTTCGTGTGTGGATGATCAACTGAGAATCAAAACATCAAATCGACGTGATCGTGCTATCTTGTCGCACGTAACTTGTTGATGTTTTGGGGAAAACGCTTAAGAGTGGACGAATCTCTTCGCTCTCTTCGGCAAAATTCTGAAGCGATGTTTTCCGTCATACATTTTCGCGATTTTTCCCATATAAACTTTAACGATAAAAAGCGACCCTTAAACCTCAATCGATTTGGCTCCAAATTGGTCCAGCTACTTATTATTGCCAAAAGAATTGAGCCAAGGGGTAATTTTCCAAAATTTTAATTTTTTCTTGTCACCCTTTTATGTAACTATAATTGCTAGTGAAAATTCAAATATCTGTATCTTTAGAAGGATTTTTTCGATCGAATTGTTGTCTTCGGCAAAGTTGTAGGCATGGATGGGGACGACTAGAAAAAATGATTTGGCATTTTGTAGAAAATTTCAGAAAGGGAAAAAATATGTTCAAAAAATCTTAAAATAGGGTAGGGGAATGTTTGACTGCATTTTTCATTTTAAATCAAATTTGCAGTCGAAATGGACTTAAGTGTTCACAATAACCAACGAAGTATTTGTTTTCTTATTCCATAATTGTCAAACTTATGGACCAGATTCTAATGTATTTGTAATACCTGTCAAACTCTGTTGTGAATAATTTTGTAGGTATTACTTAAAAGATTAATAAACAAGCATAACGAAAGTTCCCACAGTTTTGAAAATACTAAAATGTGTGTAACAAAAATCTTGATGCGAACCCATTTTTAGGTTATAGCCATTTTAAGTAACTTTTTTTTAAATGGGTAATTCTCTACCAACTCACACGAAATCGGGAAAAGTTGCCCCAACCCCTCTTCGATTTGCGTGAAACTTTGTCCTAAGGGGTAACTTTTGTCCCTGATCACGAATCTGAGGTTCGTTTTTTGATATCTCGTGACGGAGGGGCGGTACGGCCCCTTCCATTTTTGAACATGCGAGAAAAGGGATGTTTTTCAATAATTTGCAGCCTGAAACGGTGATGAGATAGAAATTTGGTGTCAAAGGGACTTTTAAGTAAAATTAGACGCTCGATTTAATGGCGTACTCAGAATTCCGAAAAAACCTATTTTTCATCGAAAAAAACACTAAAAAAGTTTTAAAAAATCTCCCATTATCCGTTATTTGACTCTAAAATTTTTTGGAACATGTCATTTTAAGGGAAATTTAATAGACTCAACTCTATTGTAATCTTCATTAACCCAGGAGGGTCATTTTTTCATTAAGAAACCAAATTTTTCATTTTAAAATTTCGTATTTTTCTAACTTTGCAGGGTTATCTTTTAGGGCGTAACAATGTTCTACTAAGTTGTAGAGCACACAATTACAAAAATTTTGATGTATAGACATAAGGGGTTTGCTAATAACCATCACGAGTTATCGCGATTCTACGAAAGAAAAGTTTTGAAAAAGTTGGTCGTCTTCGATCATGGCCGTTCATGGTCACCCACGACAGACACGGACGACGAAACAAAGAGAAACGCAAAAAGTAACTTTTTCAAAACTTTTTTTTCGTAAAATCGCGATAACTCGTGATGTTTATAAGCAACCCCCTTATGTCTATATATCAAAATTTTTGTAATTGTCTGCTCTACAAGTTTGTTGAACATTGTTACACTCTTAAAAATAACCCTGCAAAGTTAGAAAAAACACGAAATTTTAAAATGAAAAATTTTGTTCTAAATGAAAAAGTGACCCTTCTGGGTCAATGTAGATTCGAAAAGTACATTAAATTTCCCTTAAAATGACATGTTCTAAATTTTTTTACAGTCGAGTAACGGAAAATGGGAGAATTTTTAAAACTTTTTTAGTGTTTTTTTCGATGAAAAATACGTTTTTTTCGGAATTCTGAGTAAGCCACTAACTCGGGCGTCTAATTTTACATAAAAGTCCCTTAGACACCAAATTTCTATCTCATCACCGTTTCAGGCTGCAAATTATTGAAAAACACCTCTTTTTTCGCAATTTTGTAGGTATTACTTAAAAGATTAATAAACAAACATAACGAAAGTTCCCACAGTAAGTCATAGCCATTTTAAGTCACTTTTTTTAAATATAATTTTTCTTTTTCAATAAAAATGGGTTTGAAATTTAAAATTCTAGTTCAAAATTGAGAAATGTTAAAAAATAGTCTTTCAGCCCTTTTAAATAGTTATTCTCTATCATTAAATTAAAAATCTGGTAGAACATTTTCCTAAAAAAAATGGAAAACTTCGACATAAAAAAACCTTAAAAATGGCTGTTTCTTCAAAACTTTAAAACGGTGCAACTTAGACAAATTCCAAAAAGTACTTTATTGATATCAAATTTAATTTTTCAAATAGCATTTTTTGTTTGTTTTTTTTTTTAATTTTCTGAAAAGATGGCATTTTCATGTACCCTAAAACATACACTTAAAAAAAAAATAATAAAGTAGTTTATGCAACAAGTTGCAAAAAGAAGATTTTTTCAGCACGAGTCGTACATTTATCCAACGAGGTTCACCGAGTTGGATAAATACGACGAGTGCGGAAAAGTCAAGTTTTGCAACGAGTTCCATACAACATTTTTTGCAATTCCGAAAAACACCCTTTGAGTGGAATTATATTTTGTCAATTAACCGTCAGAAAAAAAATAGATGCACATTAAAAAAATCGCTTTTTTTGTTCATCTTTTCACTACTCAAATTAGAATAGGTGTTTTTGTGCCTCCCACAATTGTGAACCACCTTAATTAACCTTACACCAGGGGTGCCCAAAGTTTTTGGAGGCCGGGCCAAATTTGAAGCTCAAATGAGCTTGCGGGCCAAATTTACAAAATAGGTTATTTGAAAAAAAAAAATTAATTACGTTGTTTTAATTTAAAAAGACTTAAAAATATATCTATCTGCGAAAGTTTTTTGAAATATCTGTTATTTTCTGAACATTTTGTTATTCAAAAATAATAGAAAAACAAAATGGCAGTTTTCTATTGGTATTGTGGATTTTATTGCTTTAAGTATTTGAGAAAAAAATGTTTTTAGCTGAAAGTACTTGTGTTTTCAATAATATTTTACATTTTTTTTATATTGCGAAAAGGTGACAATTTATGCAACGGCGTAATTGTATCTTTAAATAAATTGTGACAAATGAAAAATCGTTGAGAGCCCAAATTTCCACATTTTAATGAAAAAACTGTAAAAAAAGGTTTTAAGCACCCCATGAAGTTAAATTGCAATCATTATTTCCAAAAAATGGAAAATGTAATAAAAATAATAAAGTTGAATCCACATAAATTTTTATTAATATTTTGAAATTTTTTGAATTTTTTTTTTTATCTTATTTTTTAACTTTTTTTTAATTATGAAAGGGTTATGGTTAACAAAAGCTTTATAAAATAATTGCTAGGGCTTTATTTCTTCGTTTTTAACATTTTGTCTGCCTGAATAGTCAATCAAATTCGTAATTCAACTGTTATGAGTTCGAATCCCTAAGGAAAGGTTTCGCAATAAGTCTGAGGGTCAGTTCGTAAAAGGGTCATTTTAATTTTCAAATTAATATATAATAGTTATATTTTTTTTGCAATTAATACAGATTTCTAAACATTTCCAAAAATGTTTGAAGAAAGTTTTGACGATATTTAGTAGTTTCACTCACATTGAAACGAGTAAATTGTTTTAATTATTAAGATTTTTGAACAAAATATTTGTGTCCTAAAATGTGATTTATTAAAAACAAATCAAAAAGTTTAGTTTAAAATAAACCTTAATTTTGAAAAGCATAAAATCACTTTAGAAATGATCAGCGGGCCACTTTACATAATCTTTCGAATAGGGTCCGCGGGCCACTTTTAGCCCGCGGGCCATACTTTGGTCACCCCTGCCTTACACCTTAAAAAGTTATCGGACCATTCCTAAACATAACTTAGCTTGAATTTAATTGGTTTCAGTGAGTGAAGTCAACATTTTGAAAAAAAATATTTACTCATGGAGAGAACCACAGTTTGTTTACATCCGTAAGAAAAAAGTGTTCGGATTTGTGGTTTTCAAGGGTCATAGTTTTTCTCCAAAAACTTGATAAAAAAACAAAGCAATCCACTTTAACGACCCCCTGGTCTTCATAAAGTTCAATTATAGATTTGCTATGATTTTTTGAACACAGGCCGATCTGTAAACTGTTCCGAATACGAGGGATGACTGTACTGAAATTTTTTTTTTAAATATATTTTCAAAATCAACCTGCTCCGCTAGAAAAGATGAAATGCAAATTGTCTGCAAATATCGCCCCCCATTAGTGGTGGAACCTTTCCACTTACCACTGACAGTTGTGCAGATTGTTATTGTCATTGTTGTGTTTCTTGGTGCCGTCTTCTTCCTTCCAACCGCACAAGTCCAGTCCATGCGATGAAGTGCTCCGGATAGGCAAAACCAACAACTCAACTGCCCAACCCGTCATCTCCCCCGGTTGATGCGTACTGACAGTAAGCTTTGCTAGGGAAAACAGTGCAGAGTTGGGTACTTTTATAACCTTGGGTGTAAAGCGTTCTGGCACAGACAATGGAACGTGCTTTTTATTGTAAGTGTGATTTCAACAATTCAATTTTCAAATCTGTTTATCTGTGATTCCAGCGTATCCACTTCGAATCCAGATTATTTTTTACACGCCAATTTCCAGTGTTTGTGTAAATATGTTGTCATACTTATGCCCAGCTCAGCGCGGGCTCATCCTCATCCCTGCGGTGGTGAGACCTGGACGCTGCCGTCATGGATGATGGATGATGCCAATGAGACCAGAGCATGGCGATTTTTCCATGTTTTGCATCGATTAGTGTTAAGTGCCTCGCTATTTTGAGCTCTATGATAGAACACGCAATAAGCGTTGTAAATGATCAACGGGAAGTGGAGGATTTGTTACTCTAGCTAGCGTTATCTGTAATAGTTTATCTATGCTTGGTACAAACCATTTAAACTTGTTATTTTTTGAAAAATTTGAAAAGTTTTGCAAAATTTATTTTCTTTTCAGCTTTGTGTATTCAAGTGAACTTCGAATGATTCAGCAAAAATCGTTTCCCAAGCTCCTGACCGAATAAGTCATTGACTCACCGGGCTGTCCTGTCAACGGCCCAGCACGGCGGCACCCATATATCGCGATATTTGCGGGAAGTTTTTAATACCTTCCTCCCCAATTCCCAGCCGCAACCTCCAAGCCCCTTGACCCAGTCCTTGGAATCTTCCGTACTTTATGGGCACATGAACCTTCTGGTGCGTTCCCATACCCAAAATCCTGCTCAAGCAGCAAAAAAAAATCCCAAAAATCGTGATAATACCTCTCAAATCCGTCGAAGCTTCATCCATTCTCTACTTGCGAGGAAAAAAAAGAGTTAAAAAACGGGAGGGGACGGAACGAAAAGATGAAAAACAGCCCTCGCATAAATTATAAAATTGGCCCGAGAAGAAATAAATTCTTATTAATTTACTCTCACCCCACAGCCAGCCAGCCGAGAGGGGCCTTTAATCCTTGCTGGGACTCCAAAATTCTGTTGCTGCTTTTGAACCGTTGAATTTGTGAAATTCGAGTATTAAACTCTTTCAAAATTCCATTTAAATTTGATATTTTTTCAGTTTAACTACAGTTTTTGAAGTCTCACAAAGTCACCCCCAGCTACGGTACCAATACATTGGTGCGAAGATTGCAACTCCTCCTTCTTCCTGGGGAAAATAAAAAAAAACCCCGACGCGGTCCAGCTGCTGCCATGAAAAATGCCATAAATTCACGCAGCAAGAATTACTTTCCCTGCGCGCCATACAAAACTCGCTGCAGAGAAGAGAATATTTTTCCCTTTCCCAGTACTTACAAAATTGCACGGTTTGGCAATTCTCGACCTCTCGAAAAAAAAAAAAAATGCCCCAAAATTGGTACCCTCTCTTTGAGTCACTACTGCTGCTGCCGGGGCATGATTTATTTTAATTGATAATTTTCGGGGCGAAATCTCTTTTGGGGGGGGGAAGTCGTGTTAGCAGTGCTGGGACCTTTTGTAGAGATTGAGCCAATTCTCGCTGGAAATGTCCTAATCGTGGTTTGGGGTCTATTAAGTGAGACACGGAGGGAAATGGTAATTTTTATTGCTTGATCGTTAAAAATCTAACGAAAAATTAAAAAACAGCAAACAATAAACAATAAATATCATTTTTGGGTAAATCTCAATAAATTATTTAGAATCTCTTGGTCGCCTTTGAATATAATCAACAATTATGAACTTGTTTTAAATTTTGCTTAAAAAGACAATTTCTCAATACTATCCAAAGTCTTGGGAACTCATGTGGGTAATTCTCTACCAACTCACACGAAATCGGGAAAAGTTGCCCCGACCCCTCTTCGATTTGCGTGAAACTTTGTCCTAAGGGGTAACTTTTGTCCCTGATCACGAATCCGAGGTCCGTTTTTTGATATCTCGTGACGGAGGGGCGGTACGACCCCTTCCATTTTTGAACATGCGAAAAAAGAGGTGTTTTTCAATAATTTGCAGCCTGAAACGGTGATGAGATAGAAATTTGGTGTCAAAGGGACTTTTATGTAAAATTAGACGCCCGATTTGATGGCGTACTCAGAATTCCGAAAAAACGTATTTTTCATCGAAAAAAACACTAAAAAAGTTTTAAAAATTCTCCCATTTTCCGTTACTCGACTGTAAAAAATTTTGAAACATGTCATTTTATGGGAAATTTAATGTACTTTTCGAATCTACATTGTCCCAGAAGGGTCATTTTTTCATTTAGAACAAAATTTTTCATTTTAAAATTTCGTGTTTTTTCTAACTTTGCAGGGTTATTTTTTAGAGTGTAACAATGTTCTACAAAGTTGTAGAGCAGACAATTACAAAAAATTTGATATATAGACATAAGGGGTTTGCTAATAAACATCACAAGTTATCGCGATTTTACGAAAAAAAGTTTTGAAAAAGTTACTTTTTGCGTTTCTCTTTGTTTCGTCGTCCGTGTCTGTCGCGGGTGACCATGAACGGCCATGATCGATGACGACCAACTTTTTTAAAACTTTTTTTCGTAAAATCGTGATAACTTGTGATGTTTATAAGCAAAACCCTTATGTCTATATATCAAATTTTTTGTAATTGTCTGCTCTACAACTTTGTAGAACATTGTTACACTCTAAAAAATAACCCTGCAAAGTTAGAAAAAACACGAAATTTTAAAATGAAAAATTTTGTTCTAAATGAAAAAATGACCCTTCTGGGACAATGTAGATTCGAAAAGTACATTAAATTTCCCATAAAATGACATGTTCCAAAATTTTTTACAGTCGAGTAACGGAAAATGGGAGAATTTTTAAAACTTTTTTAGTGTTTTTTTCGATGAAAAATACGTTTTTTCGGAATTCTGAGTACGCCATCAAATCGGGCGTCTAATTTTACATAAAAGTCCCTTTGACACCAAATTTCTATCTCATCACCGTTTCAGGCTGCAAATTATTGAAAAACACCTCTTTTTTCGCATATTCAAAAATGGAAGGGGTCGTACCGCCCCTCCGTCACGAGATATCAAAAAACGGACCTCGGATTCGTGATCAGGGACAAAAGTTACCCCTTAGGACAAAGTTTCACGCAAATCGAAGAGGGGTCGGGGCAACTGCTGTGTGAGTTGGCGGAGAATTACCCATGTGATATTCATGAAAGTTTCACATTTACAAAGCCCATTCCCCAGAATAGACTATTTCCCAAAATTCCATTTCTCAGAATAAAACATTCCCCAGAAATGATTGTTACTGTTGTTTGTTTTTTGAAATGAATGGTAAATTGCTATGAGAATAATAATGATGTGAATTTTGAATCTTCAAATCTTTTAGGCTATTTTATTAATTTTTGGTGTCTCCCTAAATTTAAAATTATAGGCCATATTTTCGCAATTTCGAAACAAAATGCTTTATACATCATTACAGTTCTGCTACCAGAAAAAAAAAATGCAGAATATCAATAAATATTTTTTTTAATCAAACCTTCTACATCTACCGATCTGTGGTCCTAAAGTTCTGAATGTGTAAAAAAAGTATTTTTATGATTGAAGATATTAAAATAAGCGTTATTCAATTTATTCTGAATACAGTCATGCCTCGGTTTTGCACTGCCCCGGTTTTGATTCGTTCAGCTGCCTCGGTTAAGCACGGTCCAGTGCTTAACTGAAGCACAGAGCTTATGGGATTTTGGCTATATGGGAGACATTGGCTTTAATCGTATAAAAAATCATGCAAACATCAAAAAATGATAGTGTTTTGCCATCGGGATGATGTTAGCTATCAATTAAAATTATAATTTCATGAAAATTTTCACAAAAATACGTATTTTTCCTGTATTTTGAAAATGCAATGTTTCTCGAAAAAATACTCAAAATTATTGTTATTGCAATATGGGTATCAAAAACACTCAAAATTTTCACAAAACTACGTATTTTCGAAAAAAATACTCAAAATTTCAGTTTTTACAATATGGGTATCAAACGAGTAGGATTTTTTAATACATTTTGAATGTAATAATAACATTTTTTAAAAATTCTCAAAATTTTCACAAAACTACGTATTTTCGAAAAAATACTAAAAAAATTCGTTTTTACAATGTGGGTATCACAAGATCGGGATTTTTTCATAAATTTCAAATGTAATTATATTTTTTTTTTGAAAATACTCAAAATTTTCACAAAACTACGTATTTTTGAAAAAATACTCAAAATTTCAGTTGTTACAATATGGGTATCAAACGATCGGGATTTTTTCATGCCTTTTGAATGTAATAAAAATTTTTTTTGAAAATACTCAAAATTTTCACAAAACTACTTATTTTTGAAAAAATATTCAAAATTTATGTTTTTACAATATGAGAATCAAACGGTCGGGATTTTTTCATACATTTCGAATATAATTAGGCTGGTACAAATATTTTTGAAAGTTTTTGTCATCCCCCCCCCCTTCAAAATTGGCCCGAAAAATCAGGGGGCAAAAAAAATATTTTTACAATAAACTTCAAAATTTCAATGAAAATTCAAGTGCAGCCAGCTGAAATCAAATTAAAATACATTCTTCTGCGTTTAAAATCATTTTTAGCATGTTTGGGTTTATTAAAAAATCTTAAGATTTTTTGAAAATTTTCGATGCAAAATCTTTTTTTTCGATACAATTTTTGTTTTTGTCAGATCTTAGATTTTTTGAAAACTAATGATTGCAAAACAACTGAACTAGTGTAAAATGCATTTTAAATCACTTTTTTCATTTAAATGTGAAGACTATGGCTTGTTATTTAAATTTTTATATTTTTTTATTTTTTTGCCCCCCCCCCTTGACCTCGGCCAGGGCCGAGGGACAAAAACTTTTTTAAATATTTGCATCGGCCTTACAACATTTTTTGAAAACACTAAAAAATTTCACAAAACTACGTTTTTTCGGAAAAAAAAACTCAAAATTTCAGTTTTTACAATATGGATATCAAACGTTCGGGAATTTTTCATATATTTCGAATGTAATAACAACATTTTTTGAAAGTACTCTAAACATTTCACAAAACTACTTAAAAATGTATGAAAAATTCCGATCGTTTGATACCCATATTGTAAAAACTGAAATTTTGAGTATTTTTCGAAAATACGAAGTTTTGTGAAAATTTTGAGTATTTTCATTTTTTTAATAACTTTTGAAATGTATGAAAAATTGCAATCGTTTGATACCCACATTGTAAAAACTGAAATTTTGAGTATATTTTTCAAAAATACGTAGTTTTGTGAAAATTTTGAGCATTTTCACAAATAATGTTATTACATTCGAAATGTTTGAAAAAATCCTGATCGTTTGATACCCATGCTGTACTTTTTTCGAAAATACGAAGTTTTGTGAAAATTTTGAGTATTTTAATTTTTTTAATAACTTTTGAAATGTATGAAAAATTGCAATCGTTTGATACCCACATTGTAAAAACTGAAATTTTGAGTATATTTTTCAAAAATAAGTAGTTTTGTGAAAATTTTGAGCATTTTCACAAATGATGTTATTACATTCGAAATGTATGAAAAAATCCTGATCGTTTGATACCCATACTGTACACACTGAAATTTTGAGTATCTTTTTCAAAACTACGTATTTGTAGTTTTGTGAAAATTTTGAGTGCTTAAAAAATGATTTGAAATGCAAAATGTATGAAAAAACTGATCATTTGATACCCATATTGCAATGACAATATATTTTTGGATTCTTTAGAGAAAAAAATGCATTTTCAATCATCCCGATTCCAAAATACAATAATTTTGTGATGTTTGCATGATTTTTCATACGATTATAGCCAATTGGCACATTGATGTCTCCCATTTAGCCTAAATCCCATAAGATTTGTGCCTCGGTTTTGCATCCCCCATATGCGATGCTAAACCGAGGCATGTCTGTAGTTTACAATTGATTTTACATGTTTTTTCTATGAAATTTTTGGTCATTATGTTTTTTGCCCCCTGAATTTTGAGGAAATAACAGTTTAACTCTATGAATTTTATGTTTGTTGTATTTTTTTACCCCTCTATTTGAAATCATTAAATCTTATATTAATGTAAATCTAAATGAAGATAAATCTCTATGAGTTTTTTTTCAAAACATGGATGTCTACCGATCTGTGGTCCTAAAATTCAAAATTTGTTAAAATAATAAAAAGTATTCTTTTTGATTGAAGATGTATGAATAAGCATTGTTCAATCTATTCTTAATAATTTACAATCGATTTTACATGTTTTTTTCTATGACATTTTTTTGTCAATAATTTTGTTGGTTTCCTGAATTTTGAGGAAATAATTCGTCTAAAATTCAAGAAAAGAATTATAAACTCGAAGAATTATATGTTTCTAGTAAAAAATTAACCCATCAATTACACCTAAATATTCCTCCAATTGATCGCAGTGGTATCAAGGCTCAACAAAAAAACCCATCAATACAAAATCTTTAATTCTTATAATAAATATAAACCTAAATTAGAATAAATTTCTATGAAGTTTATTGTTTTCCTACTAAAATATCTTAAAATCTTATAAAAAAGGGTGAATCTCATAAAAATTTACCCTTATACAAATTTACCCCAGAACTAAAAACCAAAACAAGAGCAACAGCAAGAGCAAGAGCAAGAGCAAGAGCAAGAGCAAGAGCAAGAGCAAGAGCAAGAGCAAGAGCAAGAGCAAGAGCAAGAGCAAGAGCAAGAGCAAGAGCAAGAGCAAGAGCAAGAGCAAGAGCAAGAGCAAGAGCAAGAGCAAGAGCAAGAGCAAGAGCAAGAGCAAGAGCAAGAGCAAGAGCAAGAGCAAGAGCAAGAGCAAGAGCAAGAGCAAGAGCAAGAGCAAGAGCAAGAGCAAGAGCAAGAGCAAGAGCAAGAGCAAGAGCAAGAGCAAGAGCAAGAGCAAGAGCAAGAGCAAGAGCAAGAGCAAGAGCAAGAGCAAGAGCAAGAGCAAGAGCAAGAGCAAGAGCAAGAGCAAGAGCAAGAGCAAAATTGAAGCTTGACTCAATCTCGCCTTTGAAGTTTCAATTATTTTAATTTTTTTTCGAATTTAAAATTGAACTTGCAAAATTCCTTCAATTTGACCCAGAGTAAAGATGCCTTGAAGGTTTTCAAAACTAACCATCAAAGTTCTTCCCGTGTCACTCGAAAACCACAACCCCGCAGACCCTGCCGTAAATTGTAGGATGAAACCCCTCCAACCCTCGGTTCCATTCGTGCATTCGTTCCGTCCGTTTTTCCGCGTCATCTTTCATTCTTATTATGCCCCAAAGATGTATGTATTTATTCATTCTTGGGGTCTTCGGACGTGTCTCCCCCCTCTGCGCGTTCAGCAACGGCAACATCTGGCGAGATTTTGTGTTTGAGGTGGGTTAAAAAGTCCGCAAAAAAGAAGCCGTTGGCACGCGCTTTTCTTTTTTTTATGATGCTCTTGAACTAGCAGAACCAGCCAAGGAGCGAATCGAAAAGCAATCATTCATAGAATGTAAATAATATTGGACATGCGGTGATCAATAACGATATTGGTGCGGAGAAACAGCTGCGGTTTTTGTTTCATTCGAAATGCTATTGAGCTAAATTGTGAACTTTTAATGGCTTGAGTATTGAGGTAAATCACCCAAACCTCAAATATCTCGAAGTTACTGCAAAAGCAAAACCAATTAAAACCCGCGCCGAAAATCTCCTTAACTTTTACGACAACTCAACAACCCACCCATCAACAGCCGCCACGACGTTGACGATCCGCGATGATGCCTTCTTCAAGGTCAACCTCCAATCGGCCAAATTTCAGACAGATGTTTTGCTCGGGACCAGACTCGATTAGGACGAAAAACCGCGCCAGGCCGAAATTAGCACTAATAACAGCCTTAGGCTAATAACAGGCCCCGTTTTTGGTGCACTTTTCGTGGCGGTGGTGCGTACTGTACCTGCGGGAATCGGGATGATCGAGCCGGGGTTCCGGAGTGAATCTTGCACCAAGGGGTTTCTGGATGTGATGATGCAACTTGGGCGCATAAGGCCCCACGGGGAATGGACGCTGGGTTTTTCTGGCTTTTTGTGTTGTGGTTGAAGTCTTGAAGTGGAGTCTTTATTTGCCAGCTGTTTCCTTTTTTTTAAGGAACCATTGAGAATGATTTTATTTTTTAGAGAAGGGTCGTTTTATGTTTAGATTATACTGTTTGGTTGAAAAATTAGAAAAAGTGTAAATATTTCCGATTATTTATCAGCTATATATCAGAAATCTGTTAGATTTTTGTCTACTTGACAAGTTTACTAGATTTATATTTTTTATCAGAATTGATTTAGTCTGATACAAACTATGCTTTTCCATAATTTCACTGCCGGTCGAGTTTTTTATGTCTTGAATAGTACACAGTCTTGTGTAGTTGGCTTTTTCAGAAATTTTCAGTCTAAATTTAGGCAATATTCTATCATTAAAGAGGTAATATTACAACTTCAAACTTTACACCTTCCAAATTAACACATTTTTTAGTGTGTAAACTAAGAACGTCATTGGTTCATCCATACAAGTCTTCTCAAAATTCCATCGGATTTTTTCCAAAAAATTAGATGTTATTTTTTTTTGCTTTTGACCAAAGTCATCTTTTCAACCACAGAGAAGTGAACATTTTAAAATTATAGTGACGACATTAAGCAAAGAATCTTGAATCTTTTTAACCTTCCTACGGTATTGGGGTCCTTTTCGGCCTTTTTGAAAATTAAATTTGCCATAACTTTTGCTATATACATGCTGAGAAACCCTATCATTCGACGCATCAAACTTCATGAAATTGAAAGATATGTCAACCAACGGTCAGCGAACAACGGCATGTCCGTAGATTGACGTAGTTTTCAATTTCATGAAGTTTGATATGTCGGATGGTAGGGTTACTTTCATATTCCGGGAGTGTCCCCAAGGGGCCACCGGTAACCGGTTCCAGATTGGCCTGGATAGGTCAGCGAAAAACGGCATGACCGTAGATTGAAATATATTTCAATTTCATGAAGTTTGATATGTCGGTTAATAGGGTTTCTCTCATATTCCGGGAGTGTCCCCAATGGGCCACAGGGAACCAGTTCCAGAATGGATCAGCGAACAACGGCATGACCGTAGATTGACATAAATTTCAATTTAATGAAGTTTGGTATGTCGGATGATAGGATTTGTCTCATATTCCAGGAATGTCCCAAAGGGGCCACCGTTAACCGGTTCCAGATTGGCCTGGATGGCTCAGCGAACAACGGCATGACCGTAGATTAACATATCTTTCAATTTCATGAAGTTTGATATGTCGGATGATAGGGTTTCTCTCGTATTCCGGGAGTGTCCCCAAGGGGCCACCGGTAACCGGTTCCAGATTGGCCACATTGGGTCAGCGAACAACGGCATGACCGTAAATAGACATTTCTTTCAATTTCATGAAGTTTGATATGTCGGATGATAGGGTTTCTCTCATATTCCAGGAGTGTCCCCAAGGAACTACCGGTAACCGGTTCCAGAATGACCATGATGGGTTAGCGAACATCGGCATGACTGTAGATTGACATATCTTTCAATTTCACGAAGTTTGATATTGCGGATGATAGGGTTTCTATCATATTCCAGGAATGTCCCCAAGGCGCCACCGGTAACCGGTTCCAAATTGACCAGGATGGCTCAGCGATTAACGGCATTACAGAAGATAGACATAGCTTTCAATTTCATGAAGTTTGGTATGCGACATCATGGGTTTTTAACAAAAAAATCAAATTGGCCGTTCATCGGGTACCCGGGAACCGGTTCCAGGTTACCCGGAAGTGGCCACTAACACTCCAGAGTGGTTCTGGCAATCGTGTATTGTGTTTTTAGTAAGTTTTATGGATCAATTTCAAGTATCATGAGAGTATTGGTATCAAATATACGTGAAAAACAGTAAAATATGAACTTTTCGGATGTTCCGGATTTCCAGAAACGGTAGGTCACCTGGCCCTGACATTAATATTTGTGGTCAAAGTACAGGTATATACCTGTCGAATGCAACCCGGAGCATCCTGATTGGTTTAAATTTGCCGGAGATACAAGTCGTCCGGGTTTCCGGGTCGGTTTCGAAAAGGGGATGTTCTAAGCTTTCATTTATGTTCAAAAGAACCGGAATCGGTCAAAAACTGGATTTTTGACGATTTTTTAAAGATTGGGGTCGAAAAGGACCCCAGTACCTTATGTGTAATTTTTTTTAATACCAAAGGAAGGTTAAATTATGTTAAAACAAGCAACATGCATATGCGCTTATCAAAAAGTGTATTTTTTCTTGTTTCGAAATTTAAATTATGGAAAAACGACAATTATACCTGTTTCAGATTACAAACGTAGCAAAATTTTATTGGATTTTGCTCGTTTTGTTTGTTTCAATCGTTACCAGGTCAAAATTGGAAAAATCTGGCAAAGTATCGATAAAAAATCTGAAAAAATCTGGCAGACGAAAATCGAACCATTACCTATGGTGAAGGGGAGAGAGGATACGGATTAACTAAAAAAAATAGAATTCAGATGGTTTAATTGGTTTAATGGCATCAACAATATTTTATCAACATCCCCTGTAAGAAAAACTCATTCGTTTTTTTTTATTTTCAATGAAATTCGTTAATTTTAATCAAAAAGTTGTTCAAAATTGGCATGAAATGAAAAATCTGGCAGAATCTGTCAAAATCTGGCATTGAGAAGGATAAATCTTTATTCTGGCTGACACTTGAAAAATCTGACATTCCCAGATTTAGCTGGCAACCTGGCAACCCTGGTTTCAATGGCATTTTTTTTTTTACATTTTGTCAGCTATATAAATTCTACGAAAACAATCAATTTAATAAACAATTTCAATGCATCTTAAGGAACATAATGATATCTTGAAATTTAATTAATTTTTTATCTGTTTTTATGAGGTTTATTTAATTACAATTTCAGTTAACATTAAAACACATAACAAAAATTAGAATCAATCTTTAAACTATAAATTAAAAAAATCAATCAACCCAGTTCAGTCGACTTGAAAAAAAATCGTTCTAAATTCACCATTGATGAATATGAAAAACCAATAAATGTTTGTTTAACTAAGTTTATTAACTTTCAATCAAATTTGTATGATTTGAGTTGAAGTTAATAAAAAGTTTCAAGTTGTGTGTGCAATAGCGTGGTTCACGTTTCTATGAAAAAGACAAAAGTTGTTATTTTGTCTTGCATCAACCGGAATTTCGTTCTTTTATGTCCCCAGAAGCACTCCTGAAAATTTGAGCCCATTTGGTAAGGTCTAGGAGCTCCAGTTTTAATTTGAAATTTATATGGGATTTTGATTTATTTTCCATGGGAAACTATCTTTTTTACATTGTATTAGGATTTTTTTTTATAAGTCGATGAAATGACTTGATTCTTCTTTTTTTTTTCTTTTTTCTTTTGAAGGGGCCAGCCACCATCTAAAAGTATCTGTATCTTTAAAGGGTCACTTCCTAGCATGTTGGTATGTTCTACAAAGTTGTTCTCCAGTTCAAAACCTGTCTCCTACTATAAGAATCAAGTCATTTCATCGACTTATAAAAAAAATCCTAATACAATGTAAAAAAAGATAGTTTCCCATGGAAAATAAATCAAAATCCCATATAAATTTCAAATTAAAACTGGAGCTCCTAGACCTTACCAAATGGGCTCAAATTTTCAGGAGTGCTTTTGGGGACATAAAAGAACGAAATTCCGGTTGATGCAAGACAAAATAACAACTTTTGTCTTTTTCATAGAAACGTGAACCACGCTAGTGTGCAACCAACCAAACGGGACCACGCAGTCGCTTCTTACAAATTGAGTTGTTTCCATGTATTTTCAGATCTTAAATTCTATACATGCAAATAACTCGCATAGGCATTTAGCAGATGTTAGCTCTGCCGAGCTTCGGTGACCCATTTCTACGCTGGCTAGCCGAGCGCGAGGTACTTCAGCTTTATCGACAAGCCCCGCCCTGAAGAATGTTTGCACCAATCGGATTCAAACGTTATTTAGAACTTCCGAACCCTTGTCAAATGGACAAGAACCCAGCGCGTATATAGTTGATAGCAACAGTATTCCTAATTCCAGTCATAGCTTACCAAGTCGCGATGGCCTAATGGTTAGCATTTTTGCTTACCAATCCACAGGACGGGGGATCGAACCCCGACTCGAGCGACTTTGATTTTTCGTTAATTTTCAGAGTTTCAAGATTTATATTTCCTATACTTTCTCGTTGGGAGCAGATGGGAATCGAACCCAGGACCATTCGCTTACTAAGCGAAACCCGTAACCAGTCAGCCACGGCCGCTCCAAGTTAATAAAAAGTTTCAAGTTTGATCAAAATTCATTAGAAGTAGTTTTTTTTCAGAAACAATATAAATATGTGATGCCACCTATACCAATTTTGTAGCATGATAAAAAAATCAAATTAACTTAGAAAATTGTTCATCTGAAAATATCAATAAGGCCGATGCAAATATTTAAAAAAGTTTTTGTCCCTCGGCCAAGCCATAGTCTTCTATTTTTTTCCCCCTGATTTTTCGGGCCAATTTTGAAGGGGGGGGGGGGGGGGGTGACAAAAACTTTTAAAAATATTTGTACCAGCCTAAATCAATAAATCAATAGATGTCTTTAATTTTGTTTCATTAAAACTTAAAAACTTGTAACCTAGATACAACTTTTTACAGTTCTGAGCCCGACAATGCAGTCCGTTTTCCGATTCGGAATCATTTTCATTGAGACAAAAAGGACACTTTGAAGTTTTTAAATGAGTTTTTTTAACTATCATCTGGCAAAAAAAAAACAAAATCTTTGACCTATCAATGCACAGTGGTCCAGACGGCAAAATTAAGTGGAAAATGGGTTTTTCGAAAAACGGTCAAGTTCCAGAGCTTTGGTGTCTTCGGAGAAGTTGTTGCAAACAGAAAAGGGCATCTTTTGAATTGGACGAAAATAAGGGTGGTTCACGATTAGGGTGATTTTGAAAATCTAGCTTTTCGGGATGATTTTTTGGGATTTTTTTTCTTCAAGAAAATTGTTACGCTTGCCAATCGTAAGCAACCCGAAAACGCGAAAATTTTATCTTGCAATATACGCCTCTACGATCAACTGTAGATAAATTACCTGAGGAAACCTTAAAAAATCAGTTTTATTTAACGTAGCGATTCAGGGTAAAATTTTAGAGAAAGGTGCTGTTCGAGGTACTTTAAGACTGCAGGCCTGCCCAACGTCCGGCCCGCGGGCTGGATCCAGCCCCTGAAGCCATTTCATCCGGCCCGCGACGGCTTTTCAAAATAGTTCTTTGACCGGCCCTTAAGGCTGTTCATGATGTATTGAATAAATAAAATTATTGTCTGAATTTAAAAAAATAGCTTGAGTTCAAATTTACACACATTATAAGAACATTCTTCATGTTGAATTTAATTCTTATAATTTTTATATTGAAATTTTTTAAACTGGAAAATTGTGCAGGAAAGCAAAACTATCCATTTCGAAAATTGTGAAATTTAAGAAAAAACTTGGATTGTTGTCTTAAAATTTACAAAAAGAGACTAAATGTTATTTTTATCAGTTTTGACTGTGTTTACTTCAAATTAATGTTTTTTTTAAATTTTCTTTTTTTCTAAATAAATAAGTAAGCAAAACTAATGTTTTTTTTCCAGAACAACAACAAAGCTTAAAAAATCAAATTATTCATACTGGGAAAAGATCGCTGCAAATATTTTAAAAATATTAAAAAATGTTTTAAAAACTTCAAAAAATTGCAACGATCATTGAAATTTGAATGTTTTTGCCTTTTTTACTAAAGAAAGGTATTGGTTTTTTATAATAAAATACATCAAGGTATTTAACTGCCATCGTCAAAACAATATCTATACAATTTTAAACAAACAAAAATTAAAATAAGTCAAATAACACAACTTTGAATGTTATTTTTGTTTTTCATTCTAAAAATCAAGATAAATGAATCATATTTGCAACACTAGTTCTTTTATGTATTTACTTTAAAAGAACCCAATCATAAAAAAATTGAAAAAATGTGTTTATTTTTTCAACTTATATCAAATATTAGTTCCGGCCCGCCACTGCTTCAGACAAATCAGATCTGGCCCGCAGGGCCAATAGGTTGGGCACCCCTGTTTAGAGCTTTATATAACAAACTTTTTTTTTAATTTTCAGCGCCAGGTTGCATTCGAAAAAGGAGATCACGGCGGTGTTTTTCTTGAAACTCGAGATATCTTCACAGCAAAAAATCCGATGGTAAAATCGCATGCAAAAGCATGCACATCACCTTCGTCAAAATAAACACTTAATATTGCACACTGCATGTATAATTTTTGCAAACACAAAAAAAAAAAATGCAACTGACGGGATTCAAACCCAGCACCAACAGTAAGGACTGGCGCCTTAGCCCACTCGGCCATCAGACCGATGAAGAATTGTAAGGATAACACATATATGCGCTTGACATTTCCGTCAGGTAGGTTTCCTATACTGATGGGCTACATATTTCAGAGTGTAAAATCATATAAAATTGCATAAAATAATGCAATATTTATTTTACACCCACGCCTTTAACACGCAGCTGGATTACTGTTTTTTAGTCAGTTGAAAATGTCTAATTTTCATGACAAAAGTGACTGGGACTACCAGCTATATGTTTTTCCATGTTGTTTGCCCACTGAATCTGAATCTGCTCTCAGGTCAAAATTGAGCCAAAGTGTCAAAATATCGATTTTTGTCATATTTTAGGTTCACGTGATAATTTTACATGGAAAACCTATTTTCCGCAAAATTGAGTGGAAAATAGGTTTTCCATGTAAAATTATCACGTGAACCCGGTTTAGGGAACACGACATTTTGTGTGGATTGAACTGACTTGAAACGAACTAAAATGTTATTCTGTCGATAGGAGCGCTTTCAGCGAGCCCAATTCTTACAGAAAAAGATGTAAAACATAAAAAGAAAAAAATAAATTAAAAATGTAGAAATGTGTTTTGCACCTCCCAGATTCATACATTTTTGTTTTTAAAGAGAGTCGCATTGCACCTTTATAAATCGTCATTGCTTCGTAAAACAAATGCGGACGCATTACATTGTTTGTTTTACACTAAGCGTCAAGATTAATCTTACTCGCATGATGATCTCAAATGGAGTTTTGTGTTTAATCTCAACCACTCATACGTACCGTAACGCTAAACACACATTCCCGAGACCTGGCACAAGCGAGCGGCTAGAAATCGAAGAAAAGTAATCAACCGCCGAGTGCACAAGTGCAAGTAAAGAAAAATTGCAAAAAAAAAGACGTAATTAAAAAGCTTATTAAAAGCAGCAAAATCTGTAGCCCGCTCAGAAATGGGCAAACCGTAACGCATCAAGCGGAAAAAGAAGATGAAATCTGCACTGCACAGTTAGCGCAGAAGAAGAAGTCATGATGCACATTCCAATCTCTCCCAAGAGAGTTGGAGAGCGCGGGGGTAGATTATGACTCCTGACGACGGCGATGATGACGACGTTGTGGCCAGCAGCAGCAGCCCGCCCTCCCGAGATCGAGGTGATCGTGAAGTAAATAAATTACGCTCTTCCAGATTGAGAGCAGCAGCCGGAGTGGCCAGCTCTCGGGCGGGAAGGCCGACTCGTCCGGATCGATAGAATTTTATGAAAATCGCCATTAGACGGTCGTTTTCGATACGACCTGCAAGGTGAGGGGTAGAGAGGGGGGGGAGGTTGATGATCATCACAACAGAGATCTGCGGAGAGAAAGCCAAGGCCGGACTTTTGGACGCCCTGGCCGGCTGCTAATAGGCCAGGTTGGATTAAATTAATACCACCCACCTGGCGAAAAAGAAAAGCACCAGTAAAAGAGCAGATTTGTCTATGGCTAAGGAGGATGAGGAAGGGAAGGGACGGAAACGATCCGTGAAAGATGGCTTCGATAGCCAAGGCGCAAGGCGCTGGAGAAATGATACGAGAGAGAGATGGTAACGGATTCGCATCTCTACCACGGGATCACCGATGACCAACGTTGGGGCACCGTAATAAATTTGATAAGAAACTGAATTCTATTCTACGCTTTTAAAAACTAGTCTTCTTTACCATCTGAGCAACTCTCTACGAAATCGGCCGATTTCGACCATTTTTATAATATTCCGAAAATTTTTAAATCAAGACTAACATTTTAAAAGGGCCAAACATTGAACATTACGCCCATTAAAATGCTAGTCTTGATTTAAAAATTTTCAAAATATTTTTTTCGAAAAGATCGGAAAATTTCACGAATGTTTCATGTTATAAAACTGAAAATCGGACCATTAGTTGCTGAAATACCGACATTAAAAAATTGTGGGTTGTTTTGATGAAACTTAAAAAACATCAATTTTCGTGTTTCTTTTTCTTAAAGTGGCTCTATCTCAGCAACCCGAGGTCCAATCTTCAATGTCTCTTAGACAAATTTTTAGCAAATTTTCTGAACTTCTCAAAAAAATATTTTTGGAAATGGTCACTTATGGTCACTATTTTTAAAAATTGAAAAACTGCAAATATTTCGCTAAAATCAAACTTTCGGTGGCTATATCTTGAAAACGGAGCCCTTTATCAACAATCTGTAAAGTGCTTTTCGATTGCAAATTCAATTTTGCATAAAAAAATACTGTCAAATTTGTTTTTGTATAAAACTTCAATTTTTTCCAAAAATCACTATTTTTTCAAAAATTCATAACTCGGTGGCAGATTTTTTGACCATGTTTCTCTATGGCTCAAAAGTTGCGGATTTTTGTCCCCTAAAACATATCAACAAATCTCGAAAATAAAAAAATACGTATTTTGGGAAATTGAGTTTCAGTGAAAAAAAAGTTGATTAAAAAATCTGCAATTTGTTTTCGTGTACCTATTTTTTTCTCAAAAGTCCTCAACAATACCTACAACTTTGTCGAAGACACCAAATTGATCAGAAAATTCACTCAAAAGTTACAGCTGTTTGAATATTTACATACCATTTTTGTATGGACAACAGCCAAAATTGTATGGAGACTTGTAAGGGTGAACCAATGACACAAAATAGCATATTTGGTCATAAGGAAGGCCCCCACAAAGTTTGAGCCAAATAAAAAAAACACAAATAAAATCCATTTCCGGTTTTGGTAGAGAATTGCTCATCTAAAGGTAAGGACTTCCATGACTTTATTCCAAGATATATATTTTGACAAAACTCCTTCTTCAAGTCGTTAAGAACAGTACCGTACACATCGTGGTTCAATTTGGTAACGATTATCTTTTTCCTTGTCAAGTTCTGAAAATCAACATTTATCAATTATTAGCGTCAAATAAAATAAAATCATAAATTCTATAAATTTCGACAATCGTTTGTTTTATGATGAAACCGTCGATTACTTTGAAAGAAATATGAACTTCACTCTTAAATGTTATGTATTTAATTTAGCCTAACATATATTTGCAATAAATTTGATATTACATCTATGAAAGAAAAATCATGTCACTGATTGCTGGTGTCATGTTAAGGAAAAACATTAAACACCGAGCAATTTAGAATGTTATTCAACTTTACGTTAGAATGGTGGATGGCTACACTTAAATTAACTTCATTTATTTGAAGCTAGTTTAATGCAAATTACTTATAAATTTTTTTTTTAATCAAACCCTAATCGTTTCAATTGGAAGATTTTAAATTCAGTAAAAATTAATCGTTTCTTTATTCACCTGAAGCCTTTCTCAATTTTTTATTGTAATTTTATCTCAAATCACAAATTTAACTTTTTATATGTTTAACTTAACATTCAATAGAACATTTTTAAAGTTATTGGTATAATGTTATTTCGTGAACAAAAAGAAACGCATTTTCCTAAATAAGAAAACCCGTGTAAAATTTTCTGTAAAATCTTTTGTCAAAATGTTCAACTGGTGCCACAAAGGAAAGGCGATCTGGATGAAAATCGGGATTCTTTCTTGTTTTGATAGTATCAACAGTCTCTTCAAATTTTAGCCTTGATCAGAATAAAATGAATCTGTTGACCAAATTCTGGTTACAGTTTTTTTTGCGAATAATTCTGGTACCTCTCGATTTGATTAAATGGAAGAGTAATATGTTTGAATAAAATATAAATTTAATAAAACATTCAACCGTATGATGTAAGAAATAAAATTTGCTTTTCTTTTTAAACAAAAAATATTTGATTTTTGTTAACAAAATCTGGTAACATCGATTTAAAATTGAGATTTTTAGCTGAGGGCGTGCAAATATTTATTAGGGTGTTTCTTCCAAAACCAAAAGTTCTCAGAATCAGGCAAACTGAGGTTCCCCTAGTAGAGGATACCCATAGGGACTCTCATGCCAAATATCAGCCCATTTGGTTGAGAATTGGCCTGTCCCCAGCGGTTTAAAGTTTACATGGAAATTACTATGGGATTTTTGTGCTTTTCGTTCAATCGTTCCTACAGGTCTGGGAACAACATGGATTCACTCGGAATAAAGACAGGTGTGTAGGGGATGGTCCAATGAACAAATTCCAGAAGGAATTAGGGTTGTCCATTCTGTCCCCAAGGTGCGCATTGGATCGACGTCCGGTGTCTCCAAAACCAACGATTCATCCTTCAAAAGCATCGCATTTCCTTAGTATGCTATGACGGCTAGGTGGAAACCACGACGCCCCATATGAGACGGTGAACACGTGGAGAGGCATCGATTGCTTTATTAACACAAAATCATCATTTTACTTTATTTAGAATAGTTGAAATTCTTCCAGGAACATCAATAATTATAATTTTAGTACTTTGAAGGATGTTTCTGAACCAAAACTCGAGTAGATGCTCTGGCACGTGTTCACCGTGACATGGGGCGTCGTAATTTTCTCCTAGCCGTCATAGCATACTAAGGACAATTCGTACATTTGAAGGGTGAATCGATGATTCTGGAGACACCGGACGTCGATCCAATGCGCACCTTGGGGACAGAATGGACAACCCTAATTCCTTCTGGAATGTGTTCATTGGACCATCCCCTACACACCTGTCTTTATTGTGAGTGAATCCATGTTGTCCCAAGACCTGTAGGAACGATTGAACGAAAAGCATAAAAATCCCATAGCAATTTACATGTAAACTTTGAACCGCTGGGGACAGGCCAATTCTCAACCAAATGGGCTGGTATTTGGCATGAGAGTCCCTATGGGTATCCTCTACTAGGGGAACCTCAGTTTGCCTGATTCTGAGAACTTTTTTGTTTGGCTGAAACACCCTAATATTTATGTTATTAAAGTATTATCAATGGTTTTATTTTATTGATTTTGATTCAAAAATCAGGGAGTAAAAACATTTTTTTCGGGGATCTTCAAAGTGTGTATGGACATTAGGGTGACAATAAAAAAAATCGACGTCAAAGATACCCTCTGACTCGATTCCTTATGCAAAAATAAGTATCTGTGCCAATTTTGAGCCAAATCGGTTAAGGCTAAGGGGTCGCTTTTCATCGTTGAAGTTTATATGGGGAAAATCGCAAAAATGTATGGGGAAAAACATCGCTTCAGGATTTTTGCAGCAGGTGGCGCAGGTCTCGCCCAAAATTGTTAATTCCTTACAACTTTGTCGAAGGGTGCAAAACGATCCGAGTTGATACTGATTTTTGGTGATTTTTCTAGAAAAAAATATTTTCTTATATACTTCCTATATACCCCTTGTATACTTTAAAGTATATAAGCCGATTTCTTTTCATCGCATTGCTAATAACTCATCAGGATCAACTCGGATCGTCTTGCACCCTTCTACAAAGTTGTAGGTAATTAAATTTCCTACAAGAATCTCACACGTGGAGAATTTTGTGCGAGACCAGCGCCACCTGCTGCAAAAATCCTGAAGCGATGTTTTTCCCCATACGTTTTTGCGATTTTCCCCATATAAACTTCAACGATGAAAAGCGACCCGTTAGCCTTAACCGATTTGGCTCAAAATTGGCACAGTTACTTGTTTTTGCCTAACGAACGATCCAGGGGGTATCTCTTGCGATTTTCCGAAATTTTCAATTTTTCGCGTCACCCTAATGGACATGCAATTAACTGAAAACTTTTTAATTATTTCTTGCGCTTTATCTTTTTTATTTAAAACACATTTGAACAACTTTACAACATAAATTTTGATTTACAGTACTGCAAAAGATTCCTTTGTCATGGACTGGCAACCCGGCCAACATCGCGAGTGCACGCGTTTTTTGTGACGATAATTTTGTTCTGCTAAAACATGTGTTTTAGCATTTAATTATTTGGTTTATTTCATGAAACGCGTGTGTACAAGGTCGAGTCATCCGTTGTGCGCCAAATCCGGTGAAGTCGCGGCGAAAAATAGTGAAGTTTTGCAAACAAAAAATTCTTGAGTGAAACTTTTTTTAACCGCTAAACGGGGACTACGCCCTCCGGCAAGCGTGGCGAAGGCAGCTCTTTCGTTTTTTATTTCGTTCGGTGTTTTGATAGAGCGAGACAAAACCATCGATTGTGTGGGGAGTTGTTGGAGAATGGTGTGAAAGACGCAGAAGTGAGAGGGGGGGATTTTTGAAGTTATTGAGAAGAGCCTTCTTCCCGGATTATATCTGCGCAGTTTGGCACCGGAATTGCCTCTTGCCCGGAAGTTTGGGTTAAATAAATACAGTGGACGACGGCAGCAGAAATGGACGAGGAGCATGGTAGTGGCTTAAAGTGCGAGGCGGAATGGCTGGTTGGTCACGTCACGTTGCTCAGCACAGTTTAGCGACAACAACGAGATCGACGTGTTTCGGGTGAGAGCTTTCCAAAATATTCTAAATATCTTCATTCTTCGTCTTCCGCCTTTGCATTGGGAGCATTCTTTTATTACGTAACGCGAAAAATCGGACTTTTAGACCCCCTCCCCCCCCCTCGTAACAAAATTTCCATACAAATTTTAAAAATTTTGTATAGAGCGTAACACGGCCTTCGACCCCCCCTCTCCCCCTACTGCGTTACGTAATAAAAGAACGCTCCCATTTCTTTTAAATCGTTTTCCCTCTGACGTTTGAGAGAAAGAGAAGCTAAAAGTTGGCCAAGCTGTCAAAAACGAACAGTGATCGAAGATAGACTGAATCGAGAGTAGTACAGACTTTTTTTTTATTGTTGCAGACTCTAGTTTATGTCCTTTCAGATTTCGTTTACAGGGATGTGTATTGTTATTCGGGGAGGTGTTATTTTATTGCGTAATTAGAGGAGCTGATATTTTCATTTTGGTTATATTTAGTAATTTGAATGATTCAGCAAAGTTAGTTTGATTTACGACGCGGTTTCGGTCGGTTTGTTATCATTTCGTCAACGGTGCAAGTAGATTAATTCTATATATTTCGGAATGCTCCGCGTGTTTATTGCAACTTGTTATGCAACTTTTTATGATAACTTATTTTGCTAGCTAAAACGGGTTTTACAATCGTCTGTATGTCTTGGTCAACATTTTAATTTATTAATAGGATCCCTTATTTCCACAGTCGGCTGTCTAATATTGGACCTTAAATAAACATATTCGCGTCGGGATAAAGAGTTAAACATTCACCAACTAAATAACAGCGGTCTCAACAGTAGCATCTTATTGCTTGCCTTGAGAATAAAATTCCAATCCGTTTAAAATACTAAATTCACTACCTTGATTAAACGGGAATTGTCTCAACAGCAGCATCCGATTGCTTGCCTTGGGAATAAAAATCTTACCGACTAAACTAATTTATGCCAAAGGTCGTATCGCTTGCTTAGGGCGAATCCTAGACCTCTACCCATCACAACTACCAACTCCCCGCGACACTTACGCAGCCCTGTTGTTTAAATTCGATCAAATTTGGTCAAACGGTCAGTTTGATCAAGTTCCACAATAGGGTTGGGAAAAAGAGCCTGCGGTTTCGCTACCTTTTTCTAAGTAAGTTTAGCATCAACACTTCCCGTGCTCCAAATCCTTATTCCTCCCCGGTGAATGGTGGAGATGGGAGCGGCCGGCAATGGATGGCTCTCATGGTGCTGCCTGTCCTGTTCTGGTAGAATTGGTTTTAATTCCCTTTAATCAATTTCTAAGCAACCTGGGCTAGACAATCATCATACAAACATGACAAAATCCAGTCTGCAACCCGCTAAGATCACCATCTCCATGCGAATGCGAATGCGAATGCGAATGCGAATGCAAAAGATTCCTTTGTCATGATTATTTTTTTCGAAACTAATTTTTGTGGTTCAACTTTATTGATAACATTTGATATATCATAAAAAAATCGTGAATTTTTGTTCAAAATGTCTGGTTTTAAAAATTGGATTTATGTTTCAGACCTCATTTAACTGGAGGGAAATAAAACACAACTGATAAAAGTTTAGTATTGTCTTAAATCTTGTATGACATTCATTAATTACACTAGAGAAAAGTTATTTTTTGTAAAAAGTATTAATTGATTTTGAGATTGATTTTATTTGAGTGATTAATTTTATTTGTTGACTGAGTCAACTTGACCCTTCTATCGAACTAAAAAACCAGAAAGTTTTTTTACAAGGGTTTAAAATTTTTAATATTAGTTTTTGACACAAATTTTCAATGATATATCAAGCTCAATAAGTTTTTTGACATGCCGTAAGCATTGAAATATTTGGTTTAATTTTTCTTTTGAATATTTTTCAATTTTTGATTTAATTCTTTCAAAATCGATTACTTCTCACCAGAGCCGGGATTTACCGAGATCCCGAGATATTTTTGACATGGTATTAAAAACTTCTTTTTTTTGCAATTCCGCTGTGAAACTGTCAACTTTTCCTGTCCTTCTGGAGAAACGAAACGGCCTACTTTTCCCTACCAAAATGGGTGGTGAAAAGTTTAACTTTTCAACACTAGCATTGAAAAGTAAAATTTTTCAATATTTTTTTGTTTTGAACGTTGAATTTACTAAAAACATGAATGTTTGACATGAAATTCTATTCTAGAAGCGTTATTCGGTAAACCTCGTAGGATAAATGTACGACTTGTGCTGAAAAAATCTTCTTTTTGCAACTTGTTGCATAAACTGCTATTAAATATATTTGTCATGTTGTTTAAGCTTAAATTCATAGAATTAGTTGAGCTTCTAAACTAAAATCTGAATAGATACAGCAGTTAAAAGTATTTATCTTAGAAAATTTGTTGTGCTCTGAATTTTGAATTAACCTTTTTTTTCTAAATAATTTCTTTTGATTATTTATTTAAATGGCTACAAAAACAAAGAAAATCAAATTTGTGAAGTCTTTGATGTCTGAAAAAATTACAAAAAAGAAGAGAAACGGATTAACGAAAACAACATCCAGTCAATGTTAAATTTTCAAAAGTTTAAAATTAAGTTTTTTGTATAACAAATATTGAACACATTTTCTTTTCTCTCCATTCAAGTTACTCCCCACAACTGGGGCAAATCAGGACTACGTTCAGAATAGAGATAGTTTTTTTTTTAATTTTGTCTACCTACCACATTTGTTGTTCTGACCCAGTTTTAACAGGACTCAATCAAAAATATCTAAATAATGTGCAAAAATATGGCTTGAACATCTGTTCTAATTTATTAGTTTTATTTCTGATTAGCGCTAAATGCTGGTACTTAAGAAAAAAAAAATATGATAACTTATTTCAAATTAAAAAAACTAACTTAATCCACCTATGTGGTTGGAGCCTTCCTCACAACAATGGCTGTACACAAGATTCATCTATTTTTTAGATCCGGCTTCCAAAAAGTACATCGATATCACTTAAGTGGCCATGTCTCGAGAAAGGGTTGCCAAATCTTCAATGTTTTACACTCGTTGGAAAGGTATTTTGATAACCTAACCAACAATGGGTCAGATGGTGGATCCGTACATAGTTTACATACATTTAAGTAAGATCCGGCTTCAAAAAAAGTACATCAATATCACTTAAGGGGCCATATCTCGAGACAGGGTTGCCAGATCTTCAATGTTTTGGACTTGTTGGAAAGGTCTTTTGATAACCTAACCAACAATAGGTCGGATGGTGGATCCGGACATAGTTTACATACATTTAAGTGAGATCCGGCTTCAAAAAAGTACATCAATATCACTTAAGGGGCCATATCTCGAGACAGGGTTGCCAGATCTTCAATGTTTTGGACTCGTTGGAAAGGTCTTTTGATAACCTAACCAACGATGGGTCAGATGATGGACCCGGACATAGTTTACATACATTTAAGTGAGATCCAAATATATTTGAAAAAACATTTTTATACATAACTTTTGAACTACTTATCGAAACTTCAATCTGTATAAAACTCGATCTATGGGACCCTAAACCAAGTCGAATGCAACAAGTTCGGGTCAAATCGGTTCAGCCAGTGCCGAGAAACATGAGCTAGTTTGTTGGTCACATACATACATACACTCACACATACACACACACATACACACACACATACACACACACATACACACACACATACACACAGACATTTGTTCAGTTTTCGATTCTGAGTCGATATGTATACATGAAGGTGGGTCTACGACGTTTTTATACGAAGTTCATTTTTAGAGCAGGATTATAGCCTTACCTCAGTGAGGAAGGCAACATTATTATATCTAAATATTACACCCAATATTTTAAAAACTGTTAAAAGTGTTCAGAAAACTTTGTGGACTCAACTACGGACTTGGACTACGAAAAAAAAACGAGGCAAAATATGTAAATCACCGGGATTTAGGAATTTTCAGATTTAGGAAATTTTCTGGAATTCTATCTAGTGAATTCAAAATTGCCGTGGTAAGTTTCCGATCATTCAAACTGACCGTTGATTGACCGATGGAATGGAATGGAATTCAAAAGAGATTTACATCTGCATGTCTGTGCTCTAGCTTAGAATATATGTAATTTTTATTAGGTATTTCGAAATATTATTTGAATTTGAGATGTCATTCATGAAAAAAGGTATCGACTGTAAAGCATTCTGACATTTTGGCATAATTTGTGCATTGTCGCAATTGTTGGTTTCAGATTTAGAATTTAGAAAAAAGAGAGCATGAAAAGTGACGTCTTGTTTTATAATTTCACCATATTTTTTACTGTTTTCAGCCAATTTCTTAAGAGTATATGTGCCTGTGTATTTTCGCAGAAAAGCTAATTTTCTTCCGTGCCCGCCTTTGTTGTGGTCGTGGCTCTGTCCGTTTGTTTGCGGTTTGTAGGCTATTTTTTATTTGTTTTCTTCGCTGTTTTTAACCCCACCCCCCCTCCCCCTCCCCGTTTTCTAGTTATTAAATTGTGTGTGCTTGTTGTATGGGGCTGCTGTTGCTGGCCGATGGTGCGTAATTGGGAACTTGAAGATTTATTGGCTTATCGCTCGAAACCTTGGACTTGTGGCCTGGCCTCAGCTGGATCCCGCACGCGAGCGGGGGGAGGAAAAACTAATAGACTAAATGAGATTCGCCACGGCTCGTTTGTGGAGAGCTGGAGGAGCAGTTTTGGGGCCAGATGATGAATCTTTTTTTTAGCAAAATAGTCATGCCGTTTAGGCATTGTTGTTTGGAAGTTTTTTTTTAAACCATGCGATTGTTTTCCCCTTCGCACAGAAACCTCCAAAAATATAATGAATGTTTAACACTGGGGGCATGCCGTATGCAAATAAGAGGACGGACTTCCAGCTGGAATCCGGGGCTGATTTAGAGCTGGGAGACCGTCGAAAACTGGTATCATCACAGGGCTGCTGCTGCTGTCGATGCTGCTGGATATCTGGATTAGATGTTATCGAAACTCACCTGCGCATGGAGGGGAAAAAGAAGAGAAAACAAATGGGAATTAATAATCGGTTGGATTTTTTGAGGGCTCTTCTTTTGTTTTGGAAATGGGCTCAAAATATAGTGTGTGCGAAGAGCGATGAAAAATTGGGAACAAATCTGGTAGAAGGGTGGCATAAATTTTCTTAACTTCAGGTATCCAAATTCGAATTTAAAATCGAAAAGTACCTTTGTGAAATTCTGACTAAGAGCACCGTTTAATATTTAAAGCGAATTTGGTTTTAGCAAATATTTAAACCAAATTCTAAATTTAAAAAATATTCTTTCTTCTAAATATCTAAAAGAATGTTAGAAATTTTAAAGCAGCTTTATAAAAATTACGTCATTATTTAGAATTTCGAATAAACAATTGAAAAGTAGCTTTGTACAATACTGACTAAGTGCACCGTTCAATATTTAAAGGGAATGTAAGCTTAAACAATATTTTATACATCGTTTTTTTCATTTTAAAAATATTATATTCCTTTCCTCTGAAACTCTAAAAAAATAATGATTAGAATTTTTCATGGAACTTCAAAAAATTACGTCATTATTTAGAAAATCAGTTGAAAAGTTTTCAAGCTATCCATTACGAGTGTTAAAACTCTTACAAAATTGATGCTTTTCCAATTTAAAGTTCTGCTCATCAATGTTTGAAATAGAAAAAAACTTGATGAATTTTCATAACTTTTTAGTTGCCAAAATCTGTGATGTTTCTTGCTAGAAAATTGTTTTTCCTTAAAATTTTGTAAGCAATTATACGTTTTAGTTCTGCAAAATATCGCGAAACTTGTTTTGTTCAATTTAAAAAGTATGAGTGGATTGTTTTAAACAATCAAAATTTATAAGAATTTTGGAAAAGTTTAAAATGTTATGACCTTTTTCAAAAACGAAATACCAAACAAATTCCAAGGTCTCAATAAAACTTCAAAAATCATATCATTTCGATAATTAACCTTATTTTTCGAAAATACTCAAATTTTCAAAATTTTCAATATGGATATCAAACGAT